>NC_056729.1:519172090-519297090 GCF_019279795.1 Protopterus annectens
ATGATCTCCCATCCACTCATCAAGATTCCTCTTGAAGAGAGTCAATGAGGGACTCTGCCTAACCTGGACTGGGATTTTATTCCAGAGTGAAGGGAGCCTCTGAGTTATGAATCTGTCCCTCCAGCATGTCCTATTTATTTCAGTGCTGAGGTTCAAGTCTCTCGAGCACGTAGCACAGTGGGATTTGGATTTTCTGAGGTGCAGCATGTCCATTAATTCCGGGTTGGACATGGCTTTATACGTCAGGCACAGATTGCCTCTGAACAGGCGGTATGCCACTGAGTAGAGCTGGAGTTTCTTTAACCGGGCAGCATATGGCATCTGTTTGAGCCCTTTGATCCTCTTGGTGAGGTACTTTTGGGGTCTTTCCAGTTGCTGCAGGTGTCTGGTAAGGTTCATCCCAAAAGGGGCATTGTACTCAATTATGGGCCTGATGAGGGATGAGTAAAGAGGCACGATGACCTCCCCTGATCTAGATGTGAATCCCTTCATGATTAGGTGGGCTATATAAAATGTTTTTCTAACCACTTTGGCCATGTGGTTGTCAAATGAGAGATTGCTATCAACTTGTATTCCCAGGTCCCTAATTACTTCTTCTGTACTTAATGGATTACCATCTATGTGGTAATTTATGGGCACTTTGTTTTTGCCAAAGGGGATGACTATACACTTTTTGGCATTTAGCTTGAGGCCATGGCTCTGGCACCAGTTGTCTGTTTCTATGAGTCCCTTTTGGAGGATGCTTGTGTCGGCTGGAGAGTCGATTATGGCGCCCAGTTTGCAGTCATCTGCAAACCTGGTCAGCCTCAGTCCTTCCATGTTGGCCTGTATCTCCGAGAAATATATACCGAACAAGAGAGGTCCCAGGACTGAGCCTTGTGGGACACCACTTGTAACTGGTTTGGAGTCTGACATGGCTCCAGCAATTCTAACCATGTGGGTTCTGTCCTTGAGCCAGTTTGCAATCCATCTAGTGACATAGGGGTTTATATTTAAGCTGGTGAGCTTATCTTTAATGCCCAAGTGGGGTATTGTATCGAAGGCTTTTGCGAGGTCCAGGTAGGCTGTGTGGACCACCTTCCCCTCGTCAATGGCCTTGGTGACTGTTTCAAAGAAATCAACCAGGTTTAAGAGGCAGGATCTGACCTTAACAAAACCGAACTGGGTAGGATCCAGTGTCTGTAGGTCCCCAATGTCTTTATTTATGAGGTTCATGATGATCCTTTCCATAGCTTTGCAGACCAAGCTAGTCAGGCTTATGGGGAGATAGTTTCCAGGATCCGTTGAGGCACCACCTTTATGGAGAGGGACCACTGTTGCTGTACGCCACTCTTTGGGCACATATCCTGTAGTAAGGCTGAGATTGAACAGTAGTTTTATGTTTGGGTTTAGCTCTTCTTGGAGTTCATGTAGGACGCAGCCCGGGACACCGTCTGGTCCCATTGATGCTGTGTTTTTTGCTTTGGAGAGGGCGGCTCTTACCTGAGCATCTGAGATGTCAGGGGCAGCACTCTGCTGGGATAGATATTTGCCCTTTGGTGGGGAGTTTGCTGAACCTGTCAGCTAGGATGTTGGCAATGTCTGTGGGTTCGGTGTATTTTTTGTCATTTTGGACTAATTCTGAGCATATCTGGGAATTACTACCCAGGTTCCTAACATAACTAAAGAAAGCCTTGTGATTATCCTTAGTGTCCTGTGCAATTTTTCTCTCGAAGCTGGCCTTAGACAATTTTATGAGTGCCCGTAGTTTTTTGCTAATACTGATCAGTGATGCCTTCCCTTTATGGGATTTTGCTTTATCATTTAGTAGCTTCCTCCTTCTATTGTATAGTTTGTTTATGGCTGGGGTCCACCAGACAGGACGTCTTCCTTTGGAGGATTGGGTCTTGGTTTTATTTGGGATCGCATGATCCATGCATTCCTGAGGCTGTTCATAGAATGCATTTATAAAGGATTCTGTGGTCTGGGCCGTATTTTCCACAGGCCCGGGGGCTTTGAAGGAATCCACCTCAGTTTTGAGGAGTGTGAAATTTGCTTTAGATAAGTTTTTCACTGTGGTTTTCTGGGCAGGGTTGGGGTCGGGATGTGAATATCCAGTGAGATTAGTTTATGGTCTGATCTTACCAGTGAGGGATACACTTCTGGTCTGGAGCATAGAGTCCCCATGTTGGTGATGATCAGGTCCAGTATGTTTTCCCCTCTTGTGGAAGTGGTAACAAGTTGTTCCACAGCATTTGAGTTTATAAATTCTAGGAACCTTTGGGCTAGGGTGTTGGAGCTAGAGTAATGCTCCCAGTCTATGTTTGGGTAGTTGAAGTCACCCAATATAGTGGTGTTTTTAGAGACCTTCATATTTTCCAGTGTTCTCAGGAAGGCCGAGTGGGGTTCCTGGGTTTGGGAGGGTGGTCTGTAGCAGGCTATAAACTGGAAGGCAGTTTTACCCACTGTTAATTGCACATGGATAGTCTCTGGTGCTTTGTTCTTTGCCACCAATCTGGAGGTGTGGGTATCTTTGATGAATATCGATACTCCCCCTCCTTTTGTGGTTTGCTCCAAGTTTTGGGGCCGAAAAGCATGGTATGAGGTATAACTTGGTAGTGCCGGGGTGCTCTCGGGAGCCCTGAACCAGGTTTCTGTTACTGCACAGATATCGATGTTCTCCATGCTAAGGAGAGTTTCGAGTGCGTGCATCTTGAGGTTTAGACTTCTGGCATTGAGTAGCATTACTCTTAGTTTCTTATCCCTTGTGATACCTATGGAGGTGGGTTTGTCTTTTGAGCCTTGCCTAAAAAAGGCACTATGGGGGTAGCAAAAGCCTTTGCCAATATCCGAAAGCCCAGGGGTGACAGGTGCAAGCCATCCCTAGTGAAGCATCGTGGCTTGTCGAGCATATCATCCCAAGCTGACAGGCATTGGATCCCCTTTGAATGACACCAGTACTTAAGCCAATTGTTGAAATTGATCATTTTGTCTTCATATTGTGGCATCATTCTTGGTGAGGGTAAGATGCTACTTAAGGTCAGGGTCATACCGGCCTGGGCTACATGCTCAGAGAGCTCCTCTATGTCTCTTTTCATGTAGTCCAGGGAGGTACTTCTCAGGTCATTCACACCAGCATGGACAATGACTGAGTCATATTTGTACTTGCCTTGGAGTGACCTGAGTGCTTGTGTTATGTGGCGGATCCTAGCGCCCGACAGGCTGCTCACCGTGACCCTCTGCTTGTTCAGCCTGGTGAGTGGGACGTCAGTGTGCCTGACGATAGAGTCACCTATTACAAGTGTATCAGGTGTGTTGTTTAGTCTTAAGGGCTGTGACTGTTCGGCACACTGGCTTTGTGAAATATGTGTTGCACATGTTTTGTTTTGGGGTAGCGGTTGCTTGGGTGTCTGCTTTGGAGGTCTCTGCTGCTTAGGCAGATCTTTATTTAGAGCCTCTGAGTATGTTTTTGTGTGATTATGTGTTTGGTTTGCTGTCGTGGTAGGTCTATGTGAGACTGGAATTGTAGTGAGTGTGGTTTCCTTCTCCTCCTGACTGGTTATGCCAGTACTGAGTTGAGAGAGCTTAGCCTGCAATTTGGCTATATGGTTGCATCTCTCACATGTGTTGGAATTTGTTGGGAGGAGGAGAGGGTTGTCTGTGTACATGAGGCAGTTGTAACATTGCCTCAAGATTCCCAGATTCACCAGCTGGACCGGAGTGGAGATTAACAACTGACCTTTGGACATGCTAGAATAATATTGGGAATTCCTTTATAATTGAAAACAAGGGCCAGTGGGGAGTGAGGGTGTAGTGCTTTTAATTTTTAGTGCTGACTTATATAATTGCTTTAGTGAGCAAGTGCCAGGTAACTTAAGTGCAATGTGTTACAGGTAATTTAAATGCAAAAATGACAAACAGTAACTTTCTTTCAAGTGAAACAAGGAAATAAGTACAGTAAGCAATGCAGATATCACTAGTGATCCACAGAAGCACTGAGAAGTCACAGTATTAGGTGGAATTAGCATTCCAGGGAAATAACAAGCAAACAAACAACAAGCATATAAACAAAGCTAGATTCAGCAGGCCTGGATCTAGTCTATGCTACAGCAAACAAGGTGTACCAATTTCAGTAAGATACAGTTCAAATATTCAGGCACAATAAACCTTTAACCAGAAATTCCCAGCTCAGAAGGGCAGAGTCCAGCCTCTTCTCCCACAAGAGTGCAGACCACGAACCTTCTTAATGTAAAATAACTGGCCTGAAGCCCAAGTGCTTAAACCAGAACTAATACACTTTAAGAATGACAGACACTGGGCTCTCAATCAGCAGTTCCCAACTTAGAAGAGTGAAGAAAGATGGTTTGTTTTTGTCTTTGTATCCATAAAATTTTACCTCATTGATTGTAATTGGTGGAAAAACATCTGTGGGGGGATACTAACTGTATTCCATTGAAGTACCTGATTGGCCCTACACTCATCTTAGTTGTTCTCCAGTTGCTATAGCATCATTTCAAGCCAACCTCCTGTAATACTGCCTGTTGCAGTTAACTTAGGTGTATGTTAACAGTAATCTAGCAGCTTGTGTTACGGCCTATAAAATTACCAGGATATGTCTTACCTTTGGTCTCATTGCAGATTATTTTCCTGATACTTACTACACCTTGGATCAAACCACTCCATTCACCCTCACGTCCACTCCCTTCCCCTACCCCCACTTCTCACCCACCTCCATACATCTAAACTTATGCCTCACTTATTCTGCCTCCTCTACTCGCCCTCCTATCCATTGCCCATCTGCACTCTCCAGTCACAAACTGTTCTCATTATACCATCCCCACTCACTTCTGTTCTGATTTCCTTCTCACATCTCACTCTGCTCCCTCTCTATCAAAATCTACCCTAAACTATTTTTGCTGTTCATTATCTCACCATACTACATGATTTTTACAACACTAACCATGCTGTTTCTCACCTGTACCACCTTATTCATCCTCCTCCTCTTATTCCTAACATCTCCACCTGCAGTAATAATAAATAAGCTCACCTCAACCATTGCTTCATCCTCACCTATCAACCATCTTCCCACTGGCTACTCAAAAATCTCTGCAAGCTTATTTCCCATAATGCCATTCCACTGTTGTAACCCCAAAATACTAAAAAATGTCAGTCCCAATGTTAAGGTAATACTTCTACCCATCTCTGATAAAAGTAACATAATAAACAAAGCATCTTTCTTCACTATCCATCATTGTGGTGATATCCACCCCAACCTAAGACCCAACCAAACCCCAAACCAAATATTAGACCCTAAACTTTTAAAAATAATTACGCTAATCCTTAAAACCATATGCAATGAAATCACAGATTTTCATGCCTGGATGACTCAACAAAGTCCAGACTTTCTAACATAAGAAAGACATGGCTAAAACCTGAAATAAAAGATGGTGAAATACTAGCCCCTGGTTATAATATTATTAGGCTCAATAGGACACTAAAAACATGTGGAATAGCTATAATCTTCACAGATATGATCACAGTAACTCCCTATGCAGGGACAATCCCAAATTATGGAAAAGCAGAAATCTTAATCTCATTCCTAAAACTTAATAGAGTCAAGAGCATATGCATTGCTGTGCTATATGTCCTGTCAGGAGAGAGCATTCCAGTACTTGAAAACATACTGTCCTGGATAGCAAATACAATCACAAATGAAATTATCTTTCTGGGTGATGTAAACATTGTCTGGCAGTTATCTACAAATTCAGTAATCAACATCATGAGCCTGTTTTGATTTGTTGATCTTATTACTACACCAACAAATGATGGCAAAAATAACTCCCAACTATCTATCCTGGACTGGATTCTGGTTATCAACCCATCTAACTATATCTCCTCAGATACCTTCCCTGATGCACTAAGTGACCACATGCCAGCTTAACCCACAGGAATATTACACAATTAACAAAGGAACATAAGCTCAAAACTACCTATAATCGGTCGAGTTTATCCAAAGAGTCTTTCACTGCAGCTCTTTAAGTGGTTAAGTGGTCCAGCCTACAAAAATCATTTTAAATGACTCAGTTGAATACTTAAATGCAGCATTTCTAAATATTCTTAACAACTTAGCCCCATAGTGTACAAAGAGAATTAAAAAGAGCCATACCCCATAGCTCACCATCCAATGCAAATTCCTTATGAAAGACAGAGCCAAATCATGGATTAACTTGAAAAATAATAAAAATGACAACAATTATCAACTACTCAGACAACTATGAAACCAAGTCAAGACGCAAGTTACTAGAGATAAAAAGTCACATATTAGTCACCTACAAGATAGCTTTAAAACCAACCCTAAAAATCCTGGTCCTCTATATCCTCTCTCATCATCCCAGGTACAAAAAAGGATCCCAGCCCATACCCAGACATTCCCCCTCTACAAATAGCTGCCTATTTCAATACATACTTCATAGAAAGCATTGCCAGCTGAACCATAGACTCACCTAACACACTCCCTTCAATGCAGGTAACTTCTCCTACCTTAGACCCTGGCACATCTTCTCCACAAAACTCACCTAACTGCAACATCTCTGATACACATGTAAGCAACTCCAACCGCTTTACCTTTCAACCAGTTTCTATAACTTTCATAAAAAACAAAAAAAACTTTTACATAAATTAAAAGCTTGTTCCTCCTCAGCTTACAACCTTCTCCCATAAACCTGAATCTAGCTACAGCTGCAATAGCATATCCAAATGGCATTCTTATTAATAGATCAGTTACAGAATCCTATGTTCCTAACTCATGAAAAATGGCACATATTATCTTCTTAGATAAAGGAGGTAATTCCACTGACATTACACATTTCTGTTCTATGGCCACCCTGTCTCCCTTCTTCAATACCCTTAAGAAAAATATACATCAACAATTTCTCCACTATCTGTTACAAAATATGCTAAGCACAAATACACAACATAGATTTTGGCCAGACCATAGCACCTCCATTACATTACTATAATTTACAGTGTCAATAAAGCTCACAACTCTAATAAATGTGTATGCGCATTATTTCTAGATCTATCAAAAACCTTTGACATGGTATCTCACACTAAACTTCTCAATCAATTTTCCACCTTTGGTCTATCATCTTCATCTGTTCACTGTTTCTCTAGCTACCTTGCCAACAGGCAACACGCTGTAAAATGGCAAGAGTCCATCTCTGCATACCTTCCCACTTCCACAGGGGTCTCACAATTATCCATCCTTGGCCCTCTACTATTCAATATTTTTATCAATATCCTAAATTCATCTTCTTGTGAAGGCACCTGGATTTAATATGCAGATGATTCTACCATCATCTGCTCATCAAACACCTAAACTTGCCTCCAAGAAGTCACTCAACAAGCTGTCATCTCCATTAAAACCTGGCTTACAAGAATACAACTCTTAAAATCAACCCCCTCCCCACAAGAAAAACTTTTCCACTTTACCCCAAAATTTCACACCCCTAACAAAGCATCTTTCAAAATCATTTTGATAAATGGCAGGGAAATTGAATTAATTCACCATGCCAAACTATTAGGAGTCATAATAGATGATAATCTTAAATCTGACCTCCACATCCAAAGCAATATCAAAAAAAACATAAAATAGTAGACATGTTATAGAGAAACAAACATTTTCTGACCACACCCACACAAATTACTCTAGCCAAAATCTACTGTCTGCCCTCCCTACTCTATGCAGTCCCAATTACCATCAATTTACAATCATCCAAAAAAAAAAAAAAACTTGAAAGCTGCTACAACAAAATTGTCAAGTTTGCTACTATCTAACTTCCTTTACACATCCGTTTAAAGATCCGCATACCCTTTGCTGGCTGGAACTCCCCTCACCCCTCCTGCATTCAACTTATAGCAATACATAAAATCATAAATAAGCCATGAGTTTTCCCATCTCTTACACCTTTAATCAACATATATGTCCTTAAAAGAACTCCTAGATAAGAAGACAAATAACTTCTCACCATAAGTAAACCAAATAACTTGGCAGGTATTTGCCCCACAGACTCCCTTACTTAAATGTACTAACTGTGCAAAAAAAACAGTCACTGCTTTCATTCAAATATTAAACATAACAACACTGATACTCTGTAGACCTTATCATTTTCAGTCAGTCATAATTCAGTCAAACGTGATTTCAGTCAAATGAGATTGTCAGTTTTGCTCAATCCACAGTTATTTAGTAAAATGTGATTCAGTCAAAAGAACCCGTACCATAGTCACATTGCTAGCCCAGCTATCTGGAATTTTGTAAATACTATGTAATTTATGAATATTGATATGATTTATACAGAGGTATGTGTTGAAAAGGGTTTGTACAGTATTGAGCTTAAAAAAAGTGACCGCAGCATGGCCTTCTGGCTTAGAACAGAAATGTATATAAACTACTGCAATTGTGTAAATATATATATATATATATATATATATATATATATATATATATATATATATATTTTTTTTTTTTTTTAACAGTGGCAACTGGAACATAAAAGGTTAACTTGCAAAACCTCAAGGAAATAAGTTGAAATTAAATTGTTTTACACTTGAGCTATAAAGTTATCTCTCAGTTTCACTTCAGTTGCAGACACAATGTCCAGAGCTAGAATATTTTTGTATTGTCTTGGAACAGAAGTAAGTACTAGGTCTGAAATGTAGAAGTGTTTTATTGTTTTATGACTTCCTAGCAGCTGCACAGTTCTGAGCAAACATTTGAGAGATATGTATTTTTCACACAGAGAAGTTAAATTCAGTTAGTTTCTGACAAAAGGGGTTTAGCTTGGGAACCAAAGTGAGGTGACTAAGAGTGATGTCATCCAAACTAACCCAGGAGTAATATTTGATATTAATTTAAGAATAGTCTGAGAGAGAGACTGTGCATTTTGTATTTTGTCTTGAACCTAGCAAGAACATCCACTCATTATCTCCATCTGCATTCGCCTTGCTGAAAGTAAGTTTCTAAGGCTTAGTAACTCTTTTAGATATAGATAGGAATATAATAAAGATCAGTTTAGATGGTTTCTGTATTTATTTGAGACTGTCCTGCAATGTTGTTTTAAATATTTCCTGTGATTTTGAATTCTGAAGTTACTGTGTTGGTTTACTTAGTATTGTCTTGTGTTTTTCTATAATTTATTATAGAAAATGTGTGTTGCATTTATTACTGCTTGTTAGTAGCCGAAAGGCTCTTGCCACCCCCATAGTGCCTTTTTTAGGCAAGGCTCAAATTCTAAACCTACCACCCTAGAACACAAAAAAGGAAAAAAACTAAGGGTAATGCTGCTCAATGCCAGAAGTCTAAATCTCAAAATGCACGCACTCGAGGCCCTTCTCAGTATGGAGAACATCGATGTCTGTGCTGTGACAGAAACCTGGTTCAAGGCTCCTGAGAGCACCCCAGCGCTATCAGGTTTTACCTCATATCATGCGTTCCGGCCCCAAAATCCGGACAATACCAAGAAAGGAGGGGGGGTATCCATATTCATCAAGGACACCCACACCTCAAGACTGGTGACAACGCACGATGCATCGGAGACCATCCAGGTGCAATTAACCATAGGCAAGACTGCTCTGCAAATTGTAGCATGTTACAGGCCACCCTCACAAACTCAGGAACCTCACATGGCCTTCCTGAAAACACTAGAGGGATAAATGTATCACCAAACACCATCATACTAGGTGACTTCAATTACCCTAATATAGACTGGGAACACTACTCAAGCCCAAACACCCTAGCCCAAAAGTTCCTGGAATTCATAAACTCAAATGCCATGGAACAACTAGTCACCATCCCCACAAGAGGAGATAACATACTTGATCTCATCATCACGAACATGGGAGCACAATGTTCAACACCGAGGTGTACCCTCACTGGTGAGATCAGACCACAAACTAATCTCGCTGGAGGTCCTCATCCCACCCCCACCTGAAATAAAAAAGACCACAGTAAAGAACTTCTCAAAAGCCGACTTCACACTTCTAAAGACTAGTGTGGTCTCCTTTAAGGCCCCGAGCCGGCAGAAAACAGTACTCAAGCCGCTGAATCACTTACAAATGCCTTCTACCAGCACCTGCAGGACTGCATGGATAAGGCAATCCCAAGCAAAACAAAGACTCTTTGTACCAAAGGCAAGCGTCCAGTCTGGTGGACCCCAGCCATAAACAAACTCTACAACAAAAGGAGGAAGCTACTACAAGATAGAGCAAAATCCTTAAAAGGTAAGACACCCTTGATCACTATAAGTAAAAGCTAAGAGCTCTCATAAAATCATCCAAAGCAAATTTCGAGAGAAAAATAGCTAAAGACTCAAAAGACAATCATAAGGCCTTCTTTAGCTATGTTAGAAACCTGGGAGGAAACTCCCAGATATGCTCAGAGCTAGTTCAAAATGATGTGAAGATTACTGATCCTACAGACATTGCCAACATACTGGCTGACAGGTTCAGTGCAAACTTCTCCCCTCCCCAAAAGGAGAGATATCTATACCAAACGATTGCAGCCCCCAAACATCTCCAGCCCAAGTGAGAACTGCTCTCTCCAAAGCAAAAACACAGCATCCATGGGACCTGATGGTGTCCCCGGCTGTGTGCTCCATGAACTCAATGAGGAATTAAACCCACAGCTAGGACAGCTGTTTAATCAAAGTCTTACCTCTGGATACGCACCCAGGAGTGGCGCACTGCAACTGTGGTACCACTTCACAAAGGCGGTGCCTCCACCGACCCTGGAAATTACCGCCCATTAGCTTGACAAGCCTTATCTGCAAAGCCATGGAGAGGATCATAATGGACCTCATAAATAAAGACATAGGAATTTGCAGACTTTGGATCCAACCCAGTTTGGCTTTGTCAAAGGCAGATCATGCCTTTTAAACTTGGTTGACTTTTTCAAACAGTCACCAAAGCCATTGATGAGGGAAAGGCAGTCCATACAGCCTACCTCGATCTGGCTAAGGCCTTCGATACAATACCACACTCGGGTATCATTGAAAAACTCATCAGCTTAAATGTCAACCCATACATCACAAGATGGGTTGCAAACTGGCTGAGTGACAGAACCCACAGGGTCAGAGTTGCTGGTGCCATGTCAGACTCAAAGCCTGTCACAAGTGGTGTCCCACAGGGCTCAGTCCTGGGCCCACTCTTGTTTGGCATCTACTTTTCCGAAGTACAAGCAAACACAGGAGGGTTATGGCTGACAAAGTTTGCAGATGACTGCAAACTGGGCGCCATAGTAGAAAACACATCTGATACAGATATCCTTCAGAAGGGTCTCACAGAAATGGATAACTGGTGCCAGAGCCACGGCCTAAAGTTAAATGCCAAAAAATGCATAGTCATACCCTTCAGGAAAAACAAGGTTACCCCTAGCTACCAAATAGGTGGCAATCCACTGAGCACAGAAGAAGTTATCAGGGACCTGGGGACCCAGGTTGATAGTAGTCTGTCATTCGACACCCATGTAGCTAAAGTAGTTAGGAAGACCTTCTACATTGCCCACCTTATCATGAAGGGATTCTCATCTAGATCAAGGGAGGTCATAATCTCCCTTTACTCATCACTCATCAGACCAATGATTGAGTACAATGCCCCATTCAGAATGTATCTGACCCGACACTTGCAGCAGCTGGAGAGGCCACAAAAGTTCCTCACCAAAAGGATAAAGGGTCTCAAAATCTGTCCTATGCTGCCCGACTGAAAGAACTCCAGCTCTATTCAGTCGCACGCTTGCTCAGAGGTGACCTTTGCCTAACATACAAGGCCATGTCAAACCCAGATTTGATGAATATTCTTCACCTCAAAAAATCTAGATCCATCAGAGCCACAAGGGCGGCAGACTTAAACCTTGACACGGCTATTAATAGGACGTGCTGGAGGGATAGATTCATCACCCAAAGACTCCCTATGCTGTGGAACAAAATCCCGGTACATGTGAGGCAGAGCACCTCGCTGGCCTTGTTCAAGAGAAATCTTGACCAATGGATGGGAGATCACAGATATACCCCAGGGATAACCTCAGTGTCACTGCTCAACAGAGGCACAGCAAAATAATGGGTATAGTTCCCCATACTAAAGGGGTGGCGTAAGCCACAAAACGATGGGCTAGGCTTGTAAATGCCCTCGGGCAGATAGCCTAGTATGAACCTATGAACCTATGAACCTATAAACCTTTGGATTATGCACGTGGGCTTTAGACCAGTTATTTCACATTAGGAAGGTTTGTGGTCTGCATTGTTGTGGCAGGACAGGAAGCTTACATCCTTCTGAGTTGGGAGTTGCTGATTGAAGGCTTAGTGACTGTTCTAAAGTGTATTAGTTCTGGTTTAAGCACTTGGGCTTTGGGCCAGTTTTTTTTTACATTAAGAAGGTGTGGTCTGCACTCTTGTGGGAGGCTGAATTCTGCCCTTCTGAGCTGGGAATTTCTGGTCACAGGCTTATTGTGCCTGCTTATTTGAACTGTTTCTTGCTGAAAATGGTGTGCCTTGTTGCTGCAGCATAGACCAGATTCAGGCCTGCTGAATCTAGCTTTGTTTGTATAACTTGAGCACTGACCCAGGCCATCTTTTTTTGGAGAAGGTTCCCCTGCACCTTAGCAGCAGGAGTGTGCAGTTAGAACTTGTCTGTTTGAAGAGCAGGGCTCAGTTTTGAGATTTTTTCTGGTTAATTGGGTAACTTGTTTAAATCAGTTGTTCATTTTCTATTGTTTTATATATATACAAAATTGCATTCTATTCATCTGATTTTACTGTATTAGTGTTTCTTCCTACTTTATTACTAGTGGCATTGATTACAACTCTGATCTGAGATATATACCAATAACTATCCTTTTCTGTGCATTTAAATAGTTTTTTTTATTGTATCTGCTTTATTTTCTGAAAAAATATATATATATACTTGTTTCCCACCTGTCTAAGCTAGTATAGTCAAGTTTGCAGGTTAAGTGCTGAATTCAGGACTGTGATACAAATCTCTGTTTGCCCATACCTTACCTGGATAAAAGGAAGGTTCTCTGTTCACCTGTGAGAGAGGGGAGCTTTGAGCAGCCTATCTGTCCCTGGAGTAGTGGTTTCAGTCCAGAAATTAGTAGCTTATTGGCCATTTTGGGCTAATTTCTATCTCTTTCATTTCCCTGCTATAAATACCGCATTTGCCTGGTTTTGCATGCCAGGCAGTGCTGGTTAGCTAGGGTATAACTATTCCCAGCTCCACAAAGTCTCGTCTTCAATTTTCCCTTGGAACTAGACAAACTTTCAACTTAAGCACTCAAGCCATTCATTTCTCAGCCCAGCACTTGCTCAAAACTCATAGCAAGCACTTATAAACCCTAGCACTAGACCCTCCTATACTGTACAGAAGGACAAGGCTCTCTATTCAGCCTTACCAGCCATTCAGTAAAACAGTTCACTGTACCTATCCAGGCATGTTCAAAGGGCAGTTTCAGGTGTACTCTCCAGTCCAAATGGTGAATCTGGGCATTTTGAGGCAATGTTACAACTGCCTCATGTACACAGACAGCCCTCTTCTCCTACCACCAAACACTAATACATGTGAGAGATGCAATTATACAGCCAAACTGGAGGCTAAGCTGTCTCAACCCAAGGCTGGATCAGACAGTCAAGAGGAGAAGAGAAATACTTGCATCACACCACCAGTCTCACATAGACCCATTAAACCAGCACTGGCAAAAAACACACATAAATACACGAAAACATACTTGTAGGCTCAAAATAAAAATCTGCAAAAGCAACAGAGACCTCCAAAGCAGACATCCAAGCAACCTCCACCCCCCAAACAGAAATCATGAAAAACATACTTCATAAAACCAGTGTGCCATGCAATCACGGCCCTTAAGTCAAAATAACATATCCAACATACTAGTAATAGGTGACTCTATAGTCAGGCACACTGACGTCCCACTCATTAGGCTGAATAAGGAGAAGGTTACTGTTATCTGCCTGTCAGGTGCCAGGATCTGCCACATAACACAAGCACTCAGGTCACTCCAGAACAAGTACAAATATGACTCTGTCATTGTCCATGTTGGTGTGAATGACCTGAGTCGTACCTCCCTGGACTACAGGAAAAGAGGCATGGAAGAGCTCTCTGATCTTGTAGCCCAGGCCGGTATGACCTTGACCCTGAGTAGCATCCTGCCCTCACCAAGAATGATACCACAGTATAAAGAAAAAAATATAAATTTCAACAATTGGCTAAGTTTCTGGTGTCATTCAAAGGGGATCCAGTATCTGTCCACCTGGGATGACATGCTCGACAAGCCACACTGCTTTGCTAGAGACGACTTGCACCTGTCACCCTTAGGCTTTCGAATACTGGCCAAGGCTCTTGCCACCCCCATAGTGCCTTTTTTAGGCAAGGCTCAAAAGACAAACCCACCACCACAAATAGCACAAGTAACAAAAAACTGAATGCCAGAAGTCTAATCCTCAAAATGCATGCACTCGAGGCACTCCTCAGTATGGAGAAAATCGATATATGTGCAGTAACAGAAACCTGGTTTAGGCTCAAGAGAGCACCCCAGCACTACAAGGATACAACTCATACCATACAGTTTGGCCACAGAACCTGGACCAAAATACAAAAGGCGGGGGCATATCCATATTCATCAAGGATACCCATACCTCCAGGTTAGTGGCACAGCACAGTGCTTCAGAGATCATCCACATGCAACTAACAACAGGCAAAACTGCAATTCAAATTGTAGTTTGGTACAGATCACCCACCATGTTCCAGGACCCCCATTCCACATTTCTGAAAACACTGGGAAATATAAAGGTCCTAACACACACCCTAATATTGGGTGATTTTAATTACCCAAACATTAATTGGGAGAACTACTCAAGTACTAACTCCCTTGCCCAGCATTTCCTAGAATTTACAAACACAAACACCCTGGATCAACTGTCCAACACTCCCACCAGAGGTGACAACATTTTGGACCTGGTCATCACCAACATGGGCGACCGGTGCTCCACACCGGAGGTCAACCCCTCACTGGTTAGATCTGACTATAAACAAATCACTTTGGATATACACATTCCACCCCCACACCCGGACAAGGAAATCACCATGAAAAACTTTTCGAAAGCAAACTTCACGTTACTTAAGACCGAGGTGGAAAGTTTCAAAGCCCCCATGCTAAATAACATTGTCCAAGCTGCAAAATCCTTTACTAATGCATTCAATGGGCACCTACAAAAATGCATGGATCGTGCTATCCCAAGCAAAACCAAGACTTACTCCTCCAAGAAAAGGAAACCAGTCTGGTGGACTCCTGCCATAAACAAGCTATACAATAGAAGGAGGAAACTAGTACAGAAAAGAGTAAAATCCCAAGAAGGGAGGACATCTTTGATCAGTATCAGCAAGAAACTACGATCCCTCATAAAATCATCCAAGGTGAGTTTCAAAATAAAAATTGCCAAGGACTCCAAAGATAACCACAAGGCATTCGTTAGCTATGTCAAGAATCTAAGTGGCAATGCTCAGATCTGCTCGGAGTTAGTGCAGAATGGTACAAAATACACTGAACCGACCGATATTGCCAACATCCTGGCAGACAAGTTCAGTGCAAACTTCAACCCCCTCTCCCCAAAAGGGCCCATAACCATATCAGAAGAATGCAGAGCTCATGAAATCACAGACACTCAGGTTAAAACAGCCCTCTCCAAAGCCAACAACACAGCATCAATGGGACCGGACGGAGTCCCAGGCTGCGTCCTACGTGAGCTCAAAGACGAACTAACCCCTCACCTAAACACACTGTTCAAACTCAGCCTCTCCACAGGTTATGTACCCATAGAGTGGCACACAGCAAAGGTTATTCCACTCCACAAAGGTGGAGACACAACAGACTATCGCCCTATAAGCCTGACTAGCTTGGTCTACAAGGCTATGGAGCGCATCATCATGGAACTCATTAACAGAGAAATTGGGAACCTCCAAACACTGGATCCTACCCAGTTCTGCTTTGTAAAGGGCAGATCATGCCTCCTTAACCTGGTGGACTTCTTTGAGACAGTTACCAAGGCTATAGACGAGGGAAAGGTGGTACACACAGGCTACCTAGACCTCACAAAGGCCTTTGGCACCATTCCCTATTCTGGTATTATAGACAAGCTCACCAGCCGGAACATAAACCCCTATGTCACAAGATGGGTTGCCAACTGGCTCATGGACAGAACCCACATGGTAAGAGTTGCAGGACCTAGGTCTGACTCTAAACCGGTTACAAGTGGCATTCCCCAGGGCTCAGTCCTAGGAACCCTCCTGTTCAGCATTTACTTCTCAGAGGTACAGGCAAGCACAGGAGGACTATGGCTGACCAAGTTCGCAGACGACTGCAAACTAGGGGCTATAATTGACTCTACGGCTGACACAGATATCCTCCAAAAGGGTCTCACTGAGATGGACACCTGGTGTCAAAATCATGGCCTCAAGCTAAATGCCAAAAAGTGCATAGTCATCCCCTTTGGAAAAATCAAAGTACCCACAAACTACCACATAGGTGGTAGTCCCCTAAATACAGAAGACATAATAAGGGATCTGGGGACCCAAGTAGATAGTAAACTCTCCTTTGATAATCACATTGCCAAAGTGGTTAGAAAATCCTTCTACATGGCACACCTTATCGCAAAAGGGTTCGCATCCAGCTCAAAAGAGGTCATTGTGCTCCTCTACTCATTGCTCATCAGACCCATCATAGAGTACAATGCCCCATTTGGGATGTATCTTACAAGACACCTGCAACAGCTGGAAAGACCACAGAAGTACCTCACCAAGAGGATCACTGGCCTCAAACAAATGCCCTATGCAGCTCAACTGAAGAAATGCCAGCTGTACTCAGTTGCATACCGCCTACTCAGAGGTGATCTCTGCCTGACATACAAGCCCATGTCCAACACAGAACTGATCGACATGCTCCACCTAAAGAAAAGCTTATCCCCTCAAGTCACATGGTCTAGGGATTTAAACCTCAACACAACAATAAATAGGACGTGCTGGAGGGATAGATTCCTGTCACAGAGACTTCCCATGCTTTGGAACAAGATTCAAATCTACATTAGGCAGAGCTCCACGCTAACACTCTTCAAGAGAAACCATGACTAGTGGATAGGAAACAGAAAGTTTACCCTGGGGATCACTTCAGTGGCTGTGCTGTACAGAGGCACAGGGAACTAATCTAAGGGGGCGGTGAAAGCCAACATATTCTGGCTAGGCTTATAAATGCCTTCAGGCAGATAGCCTTGTACCTACCTATGAACCTATGAACCTATATATTTAAACCTATCTTTGTGGCTGATATTTGTGAGACATATTTAAGCTCTGAGAGTACTTGCATATCTATTTGGTGACACTGTATGGGTCACTCCTAAATATGCTTGCTTGGTCAGACTACTATTTGGATTAATAGTAACATTACACAGTAGGATTGGACCCCCTTTTTAAAGGCTTTAAAAGTAGCTGATAAGGGGTTCTAGTGGCAGTGATAACTACCTTATAATGTGGGCAGAAGGGGGCATAGCTAATAAACCTGTGCCAGCCTTTTCCAGGTGTGTGTGTGTGTGTGTGTGTGTGTGTGTGTGTGTGTGTGTGTGTGTGTGTGTGTGTGTGTGTGAGCTACTTGGGCAGGTACATGAAGCAGTGGTTGAACAGAGAGAGTGTTGGGAGAGTTTGGCTTGAAACCCTGGCTAAGGACTCAACTCTATAGTTGTGCCAGTGAGGAGTCTTCTTGGGGATCAGGAGAAACCAGCCCCAGACAGACTGTGATCTCTCTATGCTCTTAAGGTAAATTGCAAATTACTGTGTGTGTACTTGTCATTCTCCAAGTGTGTATGTACCCCACTGTTGCCAGTGGTGAGGATTGAAGCTCCTTGATTACTGGACCAGTGCAGGGGCATCACACCATTCATGAGAGTGTGTGTGTGTGTGTGTGTGGGGTGAACAGGTGAATAGGGTGGGTAAGCATATGTGTGTATGTGCAGGGGTGAGCACATGCATGTGAGTGCATGTAAACAGGAAATCAGCAGCTGATTTGGACACAGCCATGCGACACTATTTGTCAGAGAGCTGGCTACTCTGTCATGGTCATGTGACATTCTGGATCAGTGTGCATGTGTAACCACTACATATATAGAGTAAGAGAACAGTGGACCAAATCTGGACTGACACTTGCTTGAAGTTTTACAGTGTTGTGAGTGCAATGGGCTTGCTGCAATGTCTATATAGTGTCCTGCGTTGACATGTTGCAATAGTTTTTGCACCTCTTAACCATTATAGCACTGTTTTGGGAGAAGGAGTCTAAGCCCCACTGTTCACCAACATGTGTAGAGAGTGTGTGTGTGTGTGTGTGTGTGTGTGTGTGTGTGTGTGTGTGTGTGTGTGTGTGTGTGTGTGTGTGTGTGTGTGCATGTGTGTGTGTGCATGTGTGTGTGTGTCTGTGTCTGTGATTTTTGCATATATGGAGTAATAAGACAGTGGAACAAAGCTAGAGTGACACTGGCTTGAAGCTTTACTTGGGAGATACTGGTGTCAGTGCAATGGGCTTGCTGCAATGTCTGTAGAGTTTCCTGAGTTGACATGCACCAATAGGTTTTGCATTTCTTAGCTATTACTGCACTTTTTTATTGGGAGAGAGAGTCAAAGACCCACTGTTCACCAACACGTGTGATGTGTGTGTGTGTGTGTGTGTGTGTGTGTGTGTGTGTGTGTGTGTGTGTGTGTGTGTGTGTGTGTGTGTGTGTGGTGTAAAAAAACTATGGAGCAAATCTGTACCAACACCTGCTTGCTACCCTGCTGAGGGAGACACTTGTGTAAGTACAGTGGACTGGTTCCAATAAGTATGGATGGGAGTCCTGAGCTGATATCCCTCAATCATTTTAATTTGCCAAAGCCATTACAGCAGTGTTTTGCAGAGAGAGGTTATAAAAGCCTCAAAGTTGACTAAGCTGACTGGTATGTTGTGTAGGTGTGAGTGACTGTGTGTTTGTGAGGAGTGACTGTGTGCCTTTGTAAGTGTGGTGTGAATGTTATGTATTGCGAAATGGATAGATTGGGAGTAAAATTGTTTGAGTGCCCTGTTTGGAGTATGGTATCACTACTACAGCTGATGGTTCTGTTTCAGTACATCTGTATGCACATGCCTGATTGATTTGGGGTAGTTGCAATGGAGAACAGATGTGTAGGAGTATCAGATCTCTTATTAGTGTACCCATAAATGTCGCTAATTTTGGCTTATACTTTTGATCTGACATACTATTAGAGTCTCGTGAGTAAATAATGATATTCATTGGAATTAATGACTTATTTTTTGCTTAAGAAAATGAAAGCTAATTCATATAGTCTTATTTTGTGAACTAACTAAATCAGTAGTATTGCTGTATTCAAAAGTATCTGATTTGCGGGGGCGTGGCCAAGGATGAACACAGGATAGCAGCAGATTTCTTCAGCTCCACCAATTTCATTACACTGACAGGAATTAATTACTTAAAAAATTAATTTTTGAAGTAATTTTCTTTCTAAATATGTTTGTTTTATATAGTTCTTGAACTATATCTAAAAAAGAAAGGAAATCTTAACAATATTCCTGTCAGAAATCACTTTGGAAATTTTCCTGTCAGTTTATCAGTCTGAAATGAGTTCCAGTAAGACAAATTCTCAAGACTCCAGCATCAAGAAAGAACTTCAGTCTCTGATAATTATAATCCAGCAACTTACTGCTAAGATGGATAAAATGGATACTAAAATAGACACCTTCATAGAAAAAACTACAAAACAAATAGACTTGTTACATATAGACCTGCAACAACAGAAGATCCAGATGACAGGCATAGAAGAAGCTGTGAATGACATGGAAACTAGAATACAAGAAGAGGAAATCAACATTGAGTTTCTGCTGAAACAAAATACACATTTACAAACAAAGCTGGATGACCTGGAAAATAGATCTAGGCGCAATAACATTAGGATTTTTGGACTGCCAGAAAATATTGAAGGTGACAATATTACTTCTATTTTAACAACATGGCTCCCTAAAACTTTAGACTTACCAGAAGCATTCTCTTTTGGTATCGAAAGAGCACATAGATCTATAGCTAATACTAACTCTAACAAAAACTATCATAGGTCAGTTATAGTTAGATTTCTATCATCTTTTGATAAAGAGATGGTTCTTAAATCTGCATGGGCTAAAGCTCCTGTTAAGGTTAATGAGACAACTGTGCGTTTTGACAATGACTATTCTTCCATGGTAATAGCTAAAAGAAAAGTTTTTCTGCCACTAATAAGGGAGCTTAAAAAAGCACAGTTTAAAACATACCTTCTGTTTCCTGCCAAGCTTAAAATCTTCCTTCCTGATGGTCCTAAAATTTTCGATGACTTAGACTCTGCTTTACTGTTTATCAAAAAAAATAAGATTTTGGATAAAATAGAAGAAATGGAATGGGCTAGTCCTTCATTAAAGAGACTGGCAACTGAAACTTTGTGGAAGACTTCAGAGAAGAAGAAGAGACTAAAAAACAAATGATTTGTTCTATGTTTTTTTTCTCTCATCATTTTATTTCATTATTAATCTTTTTAAATATAGTTCCTGCATTTCCAAGAAGCAACAAATATTTTGAAAAAGATTTATTCAAAGTTATTCTCTGTGTGCAAAGAAATGTTTTGTTTCATAACTAGTCAAAATACCTGGAGATTTAATGGCAAGTTGTGATTCAACTGGTTTCTCTTTCTGAAAAGGAGAAGTAAGGTCAGTAATTTGATACATTTTTTTTCTTTATCTTTTTTTTCTTCTTCTTTTCTTCTTTTCTTTGTTTAAACAATGACATTCTATTTAGATTATGTAGTGGGTAAAGGGTGGGGAGGGCAGGAGAGAAGAGTAATGAAAATATGATTAATAGAATAATAACATATTTATTCCTTGTAAAAAGTTTATATGTTCTTCAAATGCTATTCCTAATTATACTTTCTTGATTACACTGCTTATGCTTGTTTGTAAATAATCTGTCATGCTTTAATTAATAATAATTAGAACTAAATAATAGTAAATAATATGTTTTATTTTAACTCTATTAATATAAACAGTAAGTAATATTCCATTGTATATACTTCTTATAGATTTCTCTTACATTTTTTTATTTCTGCCTTACACCCTTTTACTTTCTACTCTCTTTTTCTTTTCTTTATTAATATATAGAAATGCTTTTGATCATATAGACACAGTAAATAATAAGATTTGCATAAAAATTGAGTTGGGACAAAATATTGAGTTTTATTACTTATTAATAATTTTGGGCTTAATTTCACTTACATAGAAGCTGTAATAACCTGTAAAATACATTGTGAAGGTTTTGTCATGTTTAGATGCATTTACACTGCTAAATGAATGTTTGTCACTAGTTTTTAATAAGTTTCCTGCCAAAATGTTAAGAGAGACAATCTGGGATGTGGGCTGTCTCATGCACAGTGTCCATGAGCTACTTCAAAAGCTTCAACTCTCAGAATACTCACAGAGAAGCTGAAAGCAGCTAGTCTCACCTTTGACCTAGATATCACACTGACACATCACAGATTCAGGAATGACACTCTACCAAGAAATAGAAATGATACAAATGCGACTATGTGAAGGAAAATGAACTCTTTAACATCTAAATGTGAGTTATTTTATATAATTACTTAAATATCTATGTTATAATTCATAAAATATGTCAGTTATAATGAATTTAAATGATACAGTTTCTTGTAGTAAGTAAATGTCTTATTTTAGAAGGCATAGAAAATTAAACATTTATTCAAGTGTTTTTGAAAATCTACTTAACAGCAGCTTAATAATCTGTGTTAAAAACTTATGTTCCAAACATATACATTACTATAACTCATTTAATTCATCTGATTGACAAGCATAAATAATTTTATAATTCTATACTGGAAGAAATTGTCATGTGATATATTTTAAAGCAGTAGTATAGCATGGTTGTAAAATCTGGTTACTAAAATGTATTTGCTGTGCATTATTATGTATAAAGCAGACAGATTTATTATAGGGACAACAAGTAAGATAGTGCTAAGTAAGGATACAACTCAGTGAGATCAGATATATATATATATATATATATATATATATATATATATATATATGTGTGTGTGTGTGTGTGTGTGTGTGTGTGTGTGTGTGTGTGTGTGTGTGTGTGTGTGTGTGTGTGTGTGTGTGTGTGTGTGTGTGTGTGTGTGTGTGTGTGTATGTATATATATATATATATATATATATGTATATGTATGTGTGTGTGTGTGTGTGTGTGTGTGTGTGTGTGTATGTATGTATATATATATATATATATATGTGTGTGTGTGTGTGTGTGTGTGTGTGTGTGTGTGTGTGTGTGTGTGTGTGTATGTGTGTGTGTGTGTGTATGTGTATATATATATATATATATATATATATATATATATATATATATGTGTGTGTGTG
This sequence comes from Protopterus annectens, assembly GCF_019279795.1. Taxonomy (NCBI): domain Eukaryota; kingdom Metazoa; phylum Chordata; order Ceratodontiformes; family Protopteridae; genus Protopterus; species Protopterus annectens. Next base: position 519,194,613 of record NC_056729.1, read on the forward strand.
TGTGTGTGTGTGTGTGTGTGTGTATATATATATATATATATATATATATATATATATATATATATATATATATATATATATGTGTGTGTGTGTGTGTGTGTGTATGTATATATGTATATAAGTGTTTCTGAGAATCTGCATAACTATGCAGTATGATTTATAACAATTTCTATGAATACAATATTTTATTCTATTGACAATAATGAGTTTGAGTAAATGCTCATATACAAGCAATTCAAGGTTTTTTTTGGAAGCCGTTAGTTGCATTTACATGACAGAAAATAGATGCATCTTAATATATGTAATGTCTGAATCATATTAGCCAAAGTTTTTGATTTAAATGAATGTTAGAACTTATTTTTCTCTCCTCTTGATTTCTAACATCAAGATTATTTGAGTGCTATTTGAATACAAGTGTTTTATATTACATGGATGTATATAGTAGTATGAACAGTTTTAAAAAAAAAAAAAAAAAAGTTTATTTTAGTTTATATGATGCTGTTTTACCAAATGTGTAGTCTTGTCTTGCTAGATAATTGAATTGAAAACTGTTAACCTCAGTTAAATATAACTAGTATTAAATTGATAAGGTGGTAGCTGAGGTACTGCTGCTTAGGGTAGGGGGTTAACTTGAGTGGTAAATACTACTCTAAGTTGGAGTTTATAACTCCAGGCTGGATGCAAGGTTTAATCCTTACATTATTTTCACTTGTTCATTGTTATTTGTATATAGTTTTAACATCCACAATATATTTTGTACATTCATTGTCACTACAAACAAAATTGAATCCTATACGAAATCCCATAAGAGATTCAATAAATACAGCTATATTTAAAGGTACACCTAAAGGAGGAGATGTAACATTACTTATCTTGTTATTTGTTATTTTGATCATAAGATTCTTAAGTTTTAAAAATGCCAAATGACATCTTTAAAAGGAATTTCTTTAAACATTAATGGATTGAATAATCCATGTAAAAGGGCAAGCCTAATAAGATACATTAATTTACATAAAGCCAACTTAGTCTTCCTGCAAGAAACCCATCTCTTGAAAAAAGATATTGATAAACTAGCCACAAACAAATATACAGTATTGGTTAGTTCAGAGCACACTCAGAAAAAAGAGGAGTGGCTATTTTATGGAATAAAAGTATGCCCATTCCTAAAACCATTAAGTCTTATCAGGATGACAAAGGAATGTTTTGTATGGTTACAATACAAATTAATGGGAAGACTTACACTTTAATTAATGTATATTGGATACCTGGAATTGGTATTAATACAGTGAAACATCATCTTGATAAGATCATATCATTCTCTATAGGAGATATTATTTTAGCTGGCGACTTTAATTGTATACTACATGAAAGTGATACTACCACTATAGGGAAAAGAAGAATTACATCTAATGCAAAACATTTAAATGATTTTGCTAATTCTTATCATTTGAATGATATTAATAATCAGATAGATTCAAAATCATTACCATACACCTTTTTTCTAACAGATACAAAACTTATTCAAAAATAGATAGGGTCTTTATTTCTAACCAGATGGTAACAGATTTAATTAATTCCAAAATCATTTCATGTCCTATATCTGATCATAATTCAATTGTTTTGAATTCATGATAAAAAATACTCATAATGTTCAGATCAAAAGGATACCAGCATACTTAACTCAACTAAAAGACTATAAAGAATATATACTTTCAGAAGTAAAACATTTTTAGACATAAATAATACTCCTGAAGTCTCCATTGTTTATGTTTGGGATGCCTTAAAATCATATCTATTTGGACAAAGTATCAGATGGTATAATAATAAAAGGAAATCTTGGGATAAGGAATTGTTAGATATTCAAAGTAAATTAGACTCCTATAAACATAATAATAAAGAAAATATTATAGACAAGAAAGTTATTGAAGAAATAAACAAACTAAATGAGAACAACAAAGAAATTTTAAGTCATAAAGTTAAAATAACTTTAGAGAATACAAGTTTTGTCTTATTCAATAAGCCCCAAATACTTACATAGACTTAAAATAAAACAAAAAGGTTGAATAAACAAAACCATATCAAAGGAATCTTTTCTCTAAGGAAAAGAAGAATGTTTCTAGTATACCAGAAATACTAGATGAATTTAGAAATCACTTTCACAAAATTAACCATAATAACATTAACATGGAACCTAAAGATAAAATAAAGGAGTTTATAACCACAAACATGAATAAAAAGCTTAATAAACAACAGATTAAACTATTGGACAAAAGTATTTCATATACAGAGGTTATCACACAAATAAATAAGCTTAAATCAAACAAAGCACCGGGTAATGATGGTATTATACCAGAGATATATAAAATCCTTTCTAAAAGTACATATTCATTAATACATAAGGTTTTTATTTTGGCCCAAACTGAGTTAATAACCCCCCCCCATCTTGGCAATATACATTTATTTCGCCAATTTTAAAACCTAATAAAGATCCAACTAGATGTTCTTCATATCGGCCCATCTCATTACTTAATGTTGATTATAAAATGTTTATGAGTATCTTTGCTGATAGATTGAAGACAATCATTCCCGGCATTATAGATATAGATCAGACAGGTTTCATTGTAAATAGAAATACTTTTGATAATATAAGAAGAACTTTAACATTAATAGATTTTGCAAATAGGAAAAAGAAAGATTTAACACTTATTAGTCTTGATATAAGTTCAGCATTTGATTCAGTAAGTTGGGACTATCTGTTTACCTTAATGAAGTGCACAAACTTCTCAGATGCATTTGTAAATCTAATTGAGCATTTATACAAAGGAACGTTGGCTTATATTAAGGTAGGAACATATGTTTCACAAAAATACCCATTCTTAAAGGTACAAAACAAGGATGTCCACTTTCTCCACTATTATTCACTTTAGTAATGGAGCCTTGGGCTAATTTGATCAGAAACAGTACTGACATAGAGGGTTTTGAAATAGATAAAAATACAACATCCAAAATTCAACTTTTTGCAGATGATGTTCTAATTACATCAGCAGGAACTAATTCTTCTATGCAGTCTCTATTTGATAACATGATGAATTTTAAAAGTATTTCTGGTTTAATATTCAATGAAGAAAAACTAAAATACTACCTATATATACACGAAAAAATATTCTCATTAGTGATTTTACTAAATATGTACCCAGTTCAGGTCAGATAACTTATTTAGGTATAATACTATCTAAAGATATTAAATCTATTATATATAATAATTATAATACCTGTTTTCTTAATATACAAAATCTTTTAATACCTGGAATAATATTTTTTTACTATGGAGGAGAGACTTACAATTATTAAAATGATAATATTCCCCAAGATTTTATACTTAATACAATCAATAATACTTCCACCTACAAAACTAATTATCAAGAAACTGAATACACTAATGTTAAATTTCCTATGGGCACCTAATAGACCTAGGATTGCATTAAAGAAACATACTAATAGCTGGTCTCAAGGGGTATTTCTTTTCCAGACTTTAATTTATATACTATCTCTTCTATTGTAAAAGTTATTACTTTATTAATAGATCAGTCATATGTCGCAAAATGGAAAGATTATTGGGAGCTAATTAGTATGCACTTCATGAAAATCTCCTTAACACATAAAAATATGATTGTAAATAACTCCATGTTATGGTTACTAAAGGAATTTTGTACTTCACCTATTACACCTAAACATATGGTTTGTTACCCATTAAATATTATTATTAGTTATCGTAACTTTATATTCATGCACCCTAAGTATAGGGAATGGAATTTTATTGTATTCCCTATAATGTATACTCAGGGTATGCTTTTGTCATCTACTTCTGAAGGAACTCATTTAGCTATAGATAATGATCTAAAGTACTGGTATCAGTTGATATCTGATAATAAAGTTAAAAATCTAGATTTTTTAAAACAAGAATTTGATCTAAAAGAAACTTGCTGGTTAGAGGTTCAGACCTTTAGACAACATCTCATTAATAAAATAGATCTAATGTCTATAACATTTAAAGAATCTATTCCAACACTGATTGATTACTTGATATTAAATTTACAACATAAAGTTTCTGATAAAGGTAAACTTTCATACATACATAAAATTATCAGACAAGAAACTTTTTACAGTGTAGATTCATACTGGAATTATTTCACTTCTATTAATGGGGACCCACCAAATCAACAAGATAAACAATATATATTGGAATCTGCTTATAGAACTACGTCTTCCATTGTCTGGAGACTTTATACATGGGAATTTTTACATAGATCTTTTTATACACCTTTGATGATGAATAAAATAAATAATAAAGATAATCTATGTAAGAGATGTAATGTAGAAATTAATGCTGACTGGGCTCATATGTTTTATGACTGTATAAAATTGAAAGAATACTGGAAGTCAATTAATGAATTTTTGCAGGCTCTTTTTACAGATAATTTCATTATTTCTAAATCTCTTATATTATTCAACACACCTGTACCTCAAAGTGTTAAAAAGGTCAAGCTTCCCTTGTTATGGTCTATTCTAGCAGTGGCTAGAAAAATAATAACTAGAAATTGGATTTCAGATACACCTCCTTCGTTCAATGAATTTAAAAATGTTATGAATATAGTGTGCCATATGGAAATAAACACAATTAGGACAAGAACAAATAGAAAAACATCTTATTATATTGTATGGGATAATTTACAAAATTTGTTAAAAAAATTTAATTTCAATAGCATGGTATTTTAGTTTAATTAATTGATCTGATTGTAGTGGATGTCTTTGTAAATACTTTAGTTGTTTTGTTGAATGTTATAATAATACCTATTTTTAATTACTTGTATAAAATTGTTATGATATTTCTCTTATATGTTAAAACAATAAACCTGTTTAAAAAAAAAAGTATCTGATTTGCAAGCTTTCTCCATAAGTCTGTTGCAGAAATTGTATATGGTACCGTATACAACTATGACAGACTATATAAAGCAATAGTAACAGAAAGTATTGGGTCACATCAGAGGCTTAAAAGGTCATTGATGAGAAGAAACCAAGAACTGTTTCATTGTTATGTAAAGCATGGCATTAAATACCATTCAGATTATGCCATAACAGAATAACTATGCAAAGATAACCACAGGAGTGGCCAGAATGCAGTTCCAATTGAATATTTTATTGTGCACATTTTAAGAAATGGATAGGGTGGCATAAACTCTGGATTGATGTGTATGTTTTTACTTTTAGAAACAATTCATGGATAATACTATTTATAACAGAAGAGGCATATGAGGGAATAGCTCTAGTGACACACCAGGCTGTGATTTGTTTGATGTTTATTGTCATGCAAAGTTGACTAATTAGCTGAATCCAGCCAAGTTGAAAATGTGAGACTCTAGCTCATTGAAGGAGGGGAAATGGGAAGAGTAACTTGGCCACAAACTGAAACTTGCAAAACTGCTGCTTGTAAAATTCTTTTTTTATTTCAGTAATTTGTTGCCATTGCAAGCTTCTTTCAGAGAATATGCAATACATCAATAGGAACACCATTTGTAAAACTCAGTGCAGACCAGTCAATGACACAAGATCTGCAGACTATCAAAATTGCCATTTTTTTCCAGGTGATGCATTCTAAGTGAATTGAAATGTAGTCTGACAAATGTAGACACTGGCTCATGTTTACTGACAAATAGTTAATTCTCAAGTAAACTAATATGGTATGTGACAGATGTATTTATACACTGTCACTGGAGGCAAAGCTCTCTCACATAAAAGTACTCCTAATGTCAGTAAGGTTGTCAGTAGTACACACGCTGCACCCATCACTCACAATTCAAAGCAAACGTATCGACCCACATATGCTAAGGCACTTAATTGTAACCTTCCTAAACCACAAAGACCTCCTAGATGAAGTACACATAACAAATACCCTCAGCAGCCCCAAATGCAATCTTTCAAAACAACACCCACATCAACATCTCATTACTAAGGATTTTGCATCCAGGAAGAAAGAGGTCATTGTCTCCCTCTGCTCTTCCCTCATTAGTCCAATCATTGAATACAATGCCCCATTTTGCATGTACCTCACTAAACATCTGCAACAACTGGAGAGGCTGCAAAGGTACCTCACAAAGAGGATCATAGGCCTTAAACATTTGTCCTATATGGACAGACTCAAAAAAACTCCAGCTATTCTCTGTCTCATATCACATACTTAGAGGCGATCTCTGCTTGACTTATAAAGCCATGTCTGACCCAGCTCATTACCACAATCAATAGAACATGCTGGAGGTACAGGTTCATAACCCAGAGATTGCCCATGCTATAGAATATACTTCCCATACATGTCAAGCAGAGCACCTCACTGGTCCTCTACAAGAAAAATCTTGATGAGTGGATGGGAAATAGAAAATTCACCCCAGGGATCACTCCAGTGACTTTACTCGACAGAGGCACTGGGAACTAAGATCAAGTGGCACAATGCCAGGGTAATCCTATGGGCTAGGCGTGTAAAGACTCCAGGACCATTAGTACACACTTATGAACCTATGAACACATAGAGCTACATCTCATGGAGCCTCTACCTCTAAGCCCATAAGACAAGCCACCATACAGTCCATCATGCTAGTCATTGGAGATTCCATCATGAGGCACACTTATGCCCCTCTCACCAGGCTGAGTAAGGAGAAAGACACAGTCAGTTGCTTATCAGGGGCTAGGATCTGCCACATTACACAGGCACTCATTTCATTGGACAACAATTATCAATTTGACTTAGTTATAGTCCATGTGGGAGTAAATGACCTGAGACATACCTCCCTAGACTATATGAAGACAGACATCATGGAGATCTTGGAATATGTGTCTTGGGATGGTATGAGCCTAGCATTGAGCAGCATTTTACCTTTTCCAAGAATGATGCCATAACATGAACAAAAGATGATTGACCTTAATAATTGGATTAGTTTCTGGTGTCGTTCTAAGGAGGTGCAATATTTGTCAGCATAGAAGGAGATGGTCAACAGACCATGTTGCCCTCTAGGCTTTCAAATATCAGCTAAAACATTGACTTCCCCCATAGTGCCTTTTTGAGGCAATGCCAAACTGAAAGTACTTCCAACATAGCAAATCAAAACCAAGAAAAGCTAAAGGTATTACTGCTTAATGCTAGGAGGCTAAACAAAAAACTCTACTCCCTAGAAGCTCTCTTTACCCTAGAGAGTGCCGACATCTGTGTGGTCACTGAGGCATGGTTTAAAACCGCTGAGAGCACACCAAAAGTGCTAGGTTATCATGCTTTCCACACATTTAGGCAGGCTACTTCACAGGCAAGGATTAAAGGTGGAGGTGTCTCTATTTACATCAGAGATAAATATGCTTCAAGGCTGGTCAAATAGGAGAATGCACTTGAGCTGCTCCATGTTCAAATCACCATAGGCAAAATCCAATATCACTTCCTTGCTAGCTATAGGTCCCCCTCTATGACCCAGGAAACTCATACCATGTATTTAAACTTATTAGAAACACTAACCTTACAACTCAATACCATTTTCATGGGTGACTTTAATTACCCCACTATTAACTGGGAATCCTATACCACACCAAACGTACATGCACAGAGATTCCTGGATTTTGTGAACACAAACTCCCTGCACCAGATAGTTAGTACACCACCCAGGAGTGCAACCATACTGGATCTGGTCCTCACTAATATGGGAGAGTGCTGCACACCCCCTACTGTAATGTTTTCCCTGGTAAGGTCAACCACAAACTGGTTTCCTTTAAATAAAAGTAAAACCTGGACCCCCAGCTAAACCTGGAATATTCAGGAACTATTCTAAGGCTAACCTCCTGCTATTAAGTGAGAACCTGGCAAAATGTCAAGCCCCCATAAACCCTGAGAACACTTCTGCCTGTGTAGAACTGTTCACAGAAACCCTGTACAAGCATGTTAATAGCTGTATAGAGGTAGATGTACCCACCAGGAAGAAGTACAGAACTAACTCAGAAAATACAAGCCACCCTACTGGAATCACAAACTCAATAGGCTGTATAACAGAAGGAAGAAAATCATGGAAAAATTTAGGAGGTGAAGCACCCAGCAGGATAAAAGCACTCTCGTGAAACTAAACAAACAACTGAGAGGACAAATAAAGTCTACCAAAGCCAAATTTGAGGTAAGCTTGGCTGCCCAGGCCACGGACAACCATAAAGCATTCTTTAGCTATGTCTGCAACCTCAAAGGCAATACGTAATTGTGTGCAGAGCTCATTGTAAATGAAACTACCTATACTGAGCCAGAAGACACAGCAAACCTCCTGGCTAAAAAATTCAGCTCCAACTTTACCCCTCTCTCCCCCTCAACCTTCCCTCAGGATGTATCATCAAATATAACTCCCCCTATTATCACTACAGAACAGGTCTTTAATGCTCTCTCTAAGACCAGGAACACTGCATCAATGGGCACTAACAATATCCCAGGATGCCTTCTAAACAGCATGAAACATGACCTATCAGGGCCTCTGGAATTACTATTTAACTGTAGCCTCCAAACAGGTTTCGTGCCTCATGAAAGGAGAAAGGCAACAGTCATACCTCTGCACAAAGGTGGGCCATCTACAGACCCAGGAAACTACAGACCCATAAATCTCACTAGTCTTATGTGTAAAGCCATGGAAAGAATTATCATGGAGATGATCAACAGAGATATAGTAAACCTCCAGACACTGGACCCTAACCCAGTTTGGTTTCGTCAAGGGCAGATCATGCCTACTCAAACTGGTGGACTTCTTTGAGAAGGTCACCAAAGAATGGATAAGGGCAAAATTGTTCACACTGCCTACCTTGACCTGGCTAAGGCATTTGACACAATAACCCACTCAGGCATTGTTGACAAACTCAAGAGGTTAGGTGCAAACCTGTATGTCATCCAGTGGATAGCCAACTGGCTCACAGACAGGACCCAGGAAGTTAGAACTGTGGAGACCACTTCTACAAAGAGATCAGTCATTCAATCACTTCTTTTTGTCATTTACTTCTCACAAGTCAAGGCCAATGTCAGTGGTCTCTGGTTGACTAAATTTGCAGATGATTGCAAATTAGGAGCTGTCATTGAATCTCACACTGACACAAATATTCTCCAGGAGGGGCTGACACAGGCAAACAACTGGTGTCAGAGCCATGGACTAAAACTAAATGCCAAAAAATGCATAATAGTATCCTTCTGTAAGTCATCCACCCCTGGTAACTATCATATTGACAACACACCCCTTAGAGTTGAGCCAGTAGTCAGGGACTTAAGGACACACATAGATACTAATCTAGCCTGTGACCATCATGTATCTACAGTGGTGAGAAAAATCATTCTATATTGTCAACTTTTAAACAAAAGCATGGTATCTAAGTCCAAAGAAGTCATTGTTCCACTGTATTCAGCATTCATCAGACCTATCACTGAATACAATGCCCCCTTTGGTATGTACCTAACCAGGCATGTGCAACAATTGGAATGTCCATAGAGGTCCTCACTAAAAGAATACAGGGTGTCAGTAAAATGTCCTATGCAGACTGCCTCAAGGCCCTATCCCTGTATTCTGTCTCCTACAGGCTTTTGAGAGGAGATCTATGCCTGGCATACAGGGCATTGCCATACCCCACTCTGATGGACCTCCTGTATATCCACAAAACAAACAGCACCAGAATTACCCATTCTAAAGACTTAAACCCTTGCCTGTGATGTAAATAGTTTCTGCTGGAGAGATAGGTATGTATCCCAGAGACTACCTCATCTATAGAACAGAGTACCCGTCCATGTGAAGCAGAGTTCCTCCTTAACCCAAATGGACAATTGGATGAGAAACTGGAAATTCATCCCTGGTTTGGCACCTATGTCTCTAGTGGACACAGGTAACCTGTAAATAGTTCATCTTCCAAACCTCTGCTTATACTTATCAAGGGAATCAGAACTTGTTAGAGATTTGGGATGCATGGCTAGGCTTAAAAAGGCCCTTGTGGTCATTAGCCTAGTAAACAACTATGAACCTATAAACAAATGTTAGGGCTACTTATTCTCAAAATCTGTGCTCTCATAGTGCATTATAGGACAGATTTAGCTTTCCAAAGGAATCAGGATGTCTACCCCCCCCATGAGGACAGACAAGGATAAAAAGAAAAAGAAAATTAGGAATGAGTACTTATTTTGCTGCAGGCAGCTTTCGGAGTGCAGTAACTCATGATAAGATAAATATGTGTTTTTTCACCATTTGCCTCTAGCGGTCCTTTAAGATAAATTTGTGAAGATAGAGTTAATAAGTATCTTAACTTTAGAGCATGAGGAGATCCATGATTTAGTTAAAAAATATTTTGGTGCTTGTTTGAAGGTCAGGAGGTTAGTTCTGATTCTTATAGATAGGGTATTCTATAATTTAGCCCCAAAGTGGGAGCAAAGGCTTTGTCCTACTGATTTGTTGGGCTTATGCAGATATAAAAGTTGTTTGTTTTTGACCTTAGTGGCCTTTTAGGTAGATTGCTTTGGAATATAGAGTGGAGGTCAGGGAAGGCAGTGGGTTTATAAATACTTTTATGGGCAGTTATGAGTTGCAAGTAGCTAAGATGTTGTGGAAGCTTGAACCACTTAAGAGATCTAAAGGCACCTGGCTTCAGAACTAGTATTGCAAAAACACTCTGTGAAAATAGTCTTTGTACTTTTACTTTGTACAGGTACATGTAAGTAGCAACTGAAGTTAAATTACTTTAGACTGAACTAATATTTTCTTTTTGTTTACTAATTTTTTCAATATTATAGATGTTGAACAGTGCAAAATCAAAAAGCGTTAACAATGACAGTTATTGTCCATATATTTAAAAATAATTTATGACATACGGGAAGGAGGGGTAAGTGTTTTCTTTTAAGAAAAATCAATATGTGACAATGCAGTTTTGGTTACACCAAACCTGCCAATAATATCAATATGTGCTCTCATACACTTGCTAGCATAAAAGGGTTTGGTCAAGGTGATGTCATATCCAACAGGGAGTGGTTCTAACCCTGCTTAATATATCCCTAAACATACAGTCCTCATTCTGGTTCTGGCTCTTCGAATGATGGCAGCACCTGTGAAGGCATAAGGCCATGTGTCCTAGCTGGTCTGAGAAAGAGACCTTAATAATGCTCTACCTTTTGCATGACCCATACTTGGATCCAGGCATGGACACATCAGAGTACATGGAAAAAATTATATCTGGCAGGAATTGGGTGACCATCTGTCAACTGTGACAGAAATAACCCTCTCTGGACAACAGTGCCATCACAAGCATGATGATTTGCAGAAAGGAAGTGCTGACAGGCTGGCTGAGAGTGTTGGCCAAGTTGTGTCAAGAAGGCCAGAGTTCTGCAGTAAGTAAAATTATTTTCTTGATTCATAAAAAGTGTACACACTCCTGTTAAAATGCTAGGTGTATGTGATATAAAAAAAATGAAGCCACATTAAATCATTTCAAAACTTTTCCCACCTTTAATGTGACCTATAACCTGTACAATTCAATTGAAAAACAAACAAATATGTTAGGGGAAAAATGTAAAAAAAAAAAATGTACATTAAGCTGGTTGCATGAGTGTGCACAGCCTTAAACTAATACTTTGTTGAAGCACCTTTTGATTTAATTGCAGCATTCAGTCATCTTGGGAAGGAGTCTATCTATCAGCATGGCACATCTTGACTTGATAATATTTGCCCACTCTTTCTTACAAAAGTGCTCCAAATCTGTCAGATTGCAAGGGCATCTCTTGTGCAAAGCTCTCTTCAGGTCACCACACAAATTTTCTATTGGATTTAGGTCTGGACTCTGGCTGGGCAATTCCAAAACTTTAATTTTCTCCTGGTGAAGCCATTCTTTTATTGATTTGGATGTATGCTTGGGGTCATTGTCATGTTGAAAGGTGAAATTCCTCTTCATCTTCAGCTTTCTCGCAGATGTCTGAAGATTTTGGGCCAAAACTGACTGGTATTTGGAACTGTTCATAATTTCCTCCATCTTGACTAAACCTCAGTTCAAGCTGAAGAAAAGCAACCCCAAAGCATGATACTGGCACCACCATGCTTCACCATGGGGATAGTGTTCTTCTGATGATGTGAACTGTTGCTTTTGCGCCAAATGTACCTTTTGGAATTGTGGCCAAAAAGTTCAACCTTGGTCTGATCAGACCATAACACATTTTCCCATATGCTTTTGGGAGAATTGATGTATTGTTTTGCAAATTTTAGCTGGGCCTTGATGTTTTCCTGTGTAAGAAAAGGCTTCTGTCTTGCAACCCTACCCCATAGTTCAGACATTGGAGAATATGGGAGATTGTTATCATATGTAGTACACAACCAGTACTTGCCAGAAATTCCTGCAGCTCCTTCAGTGTTGCTATAGGTCTCTTGGCAGCCTCCCTGACCAGTTTTCGTCTTGCCTTTTTATCAATTTTGGAGGGATGTCCAGTTCTTTGCAACATCACTGTTGTCCCATACTTTCTCTACTTTTTGATGACTGTCTTCACTATGTTCCATGGTATATCCAAAGCTGTGGAAATTATTTTGTACCCTCTTCCTGACTGATACCTTTCAATAATGAGATCCCTTTGATGCTTTGTAAGCTCTCTGTGAACCATGGCTTTTGCTATAGCAGGCAACTGAGTAAATGTCAGGAAAATCCTACTGGGACAGCTGAACTTTATTTGGGGTTAATCAGAGTCTTTTTAATTGATGGCAGGTGTGTACCCAAGAAGACTGAATGCTGTAATTAAATCAAAAGGTACTTCAACAAAGTATTAGTTTAAGGGTGTACACACTTATGCAATCAGCTTATTGTAAGTTTTTTTATTTTTTTTATATTTTTGCCCCTAACAGATTTGTTTGTTTTTCAATTGAATTGTACAGATTATAGGTCACATTAAAGGTGAGAAAAGTTTCAAAATGATTTATTGTGGTCTATTTTTTTTATATCACAAAAACCTGGCATTTTAACAGGGGTATGTACACTTTTTATATCCATTGTATACCTATATATATATATATATATATATATATATATATATATATATATATATATATATATATAGTATATGTCAAAAATAAAAAGTGGATTAACATTGTATAACTGTGTACTTCTAGACTCAGGTATTTGTACCTGAAAATATTTACTTCTACTGATAAAATGAAATGCATAAAAAATTAGTAGCATGTCCGCAATCAGACATCCATCTTTTGAAGAAAAAAGTACTAGTACTGTGTTCACAGGTTACAGTAATAAACAGAAATGTCAATTAAGACTATTAAAACAGGAATCTGTATAGGTAACTATGTAAATCTTTTATTATTGTTCAGGTATCAATTATGCTGACTGCATAAAATAATGTTATAAAAATAAAAGTTGCAGTACAGATTTATAATTGTTTACCATTGCAGGGAAAAATGTTGCAACAGAGAAGTGTTACATGAAAACAGTTTTGTGAGAGATACATAAATATATGTAATAATAATTTCTTAACTTATTTGTTTCTATTCATAAGTATTTCTAAACTGCACATACAACATGGGTGAAATGACACTCACCACCCCCTAGTTAGAATGCATGTGGAGGGAGGGGAGTGGGGGTTACTTTGCTAAGATAATGAGCAGCACAGAAGGTTTTAGAGAACATGCTGTTTTACTTAAAGCCACGGTAGTGCAGCGGTAGCGCTGTTGCCTCACAGCAAGAGGTTCTCCTGTTCAATTCTTGGCTGGAGCACCTTCTGTGTGGAGTCTGCATATCCTCCATGCGGTCAAGGGATGTTCAAAAGACATGCATAGAATGGGCATGCCTTCACTGAAGGTTGGGTGTTGAGCTGGCACCTTGGCACCCATAAAAAAATCTACTGCCAATCATTAGTGGACTGGAGTTCCGCTGTGGTGACGCCTAACTGGGAAAAGCCGAAAGAACAACAATTACTTACTATATAACTTAGACACATTTCTGCAGAAAAGGAAATGCACAACACTTTCTTGAATTGATAAATTTCAGCCTTTGATCTTGCTATACCAGAGAGAGTTACATGCACTTTTAAACTAAAACTCAAGACTTGTTTCATATTCTCTACTATCCTTCAGAATTCAATGGAATATTAGCAAAGTATTGTAATAATTCATATATGTATGCATATAGCTGTTAAAATAGGAAAGACAAAAACAATAATATTTACAGAGAAGGTAAGGCATATTTATGGTTATATGTGGATGAAATTCAAATATAGATGCAATTAAGGAATCAAGCAAAAAAACAAAAACAAATCAAAGTAGACAACCAAGTATTCTTCCAAACCTGCCAACAAAAACACCTAAGCAACCGCTGAAAATTCTGGTAAAACATAAACGATCTCCTAAGCCCAGGTCACTCTCCAACCCCAACTGCAGTAACCACCAACAACTCAGATCCCATTGGAACTCAAATCAACTCCCACTTCATAAATTCCATAACCTCCCTACTAGGCTACCAACCAAATACACCTCTTACTCTTCCCACCTCTGCTCCTGAAAATAATCACCCCTTCTGCTTTACTTCCATTCAGATAAGCTACAAAAGATCTCTCCTAGCTAAAGCTGTCTGGCTGCTGATCATCTTCCTAATGAATTTCTGACAATTGCAGCCCCATCTATTGCTTACCCCATATCTATCTTGATCAATTGCTCAGTTTCTGAACACTATGTCCCAGTTCTCTGAAAAGTATCCCATATCATTCCACTCCACAAAGGTGGTTCTTCCAAAGACCTAACCAACTTCTACCCTATACCCACCCCCTCCCCCAGCAAAAATCTTAGAAAAATGCATCCACAAACAACTCCTTAGTAACTTTCTTAGTAACAATCTCTCATTCAATTCACAACACAGCTTCAGATCCAAACATAGTACTTCCACTGTGCTAATCTCTTTTACAAACACCATTCATCATCTCCTAAATGAAGGCCAGGCAGTCTTCTCTATCTTTCTTGACATGTCAAAATTCTTTTGACACCATTTCCCATCAACTTCTACTCAATAAACTCTCAAGTTATGGCCTCAGCTCATCTTCTCTGTCTTGGCTCCTCAGCTATCTTTCCAGTCAGTAGTAGGCCATCAAATGGCAAAACACTCTTTCCCCCTACTCCCCATTTCTGTTGGTGTGCCCTAGGGTTCTATACTTGGCCATCTCTTCTTTATCTTATTCAGAGATGACCTCAGCTCTGTAACCAATGTAGCCAACATTGTCCAATACACTGACAATGCTACTCTTATATGCTCTGCCCCCTCACCCCATGAACATTAATTAAAAATGCGATCATCCTTCCAAAACATAGAAAAGTACCTATGAGAACATCAACTAATTCTAAACCCTAATTAAACCAAATTAATAATCTTTAAAAATAAAAAATCTAAACCTTGCCATGCTGTTCTGTCAATCCACTCCTCAAACTGAACCAATATCAAACCCACAACTCATATTAAACTCCTAGTAGTCACTATTGATGAGACTCTAACTTTTGATAAACATGTCTCTCTTACAATCAAAAAAGTACACATCAAGCTGGGCACCTTATATAGGGTCAGACCATATCTTACCCACAATGCCAGTCTTGCCACTGCCCGTTCTCATCTGCTATGTTTCCTCCTCTGTGGATCTGATATTCTCAACAACCTTCACAAATCTGACCTAAATAATCTAGAATCTTGCTATAACAAAACTGCCAAGTTTGCCAGGTATGCCCAACACAGGACTTACCACTGTACTCTCTGTGCTCTCTCAGCTAAACTGGCTAGAACTCCCCAACCTTCTAGCTCTCAACTAACTTACTATGGTCCACAAGTTAATACACCAACCCACACACTGTCTTGCTCTCTCCAGTCTTGTCCAACCTAGTCTCAATCCCAGGACCCACAGATACTCCAATAAACTAATGCTAAAGGTAACCCAGTCCCACAACTATCACAGGGACTGTCTTTATTCCAATAAAATTACCAAACATTGGAATA
This sequence comes from Protopterus annectens, assembly GCF_019279795.1. Taxonomy (NCBI): domain Eukaryota; kingdom Metazoa; phylum Chordata; order Ceratodontiformes; family Protopteridae; genus Protopterus; species Protopterus annectens. Next base: position 519,210,660 of record NC_056729.1, read on the forward strand.
CTCTACCTCATACTGTTACTAAAAATCCACACCATCATGAGTTCAAACAACTATTACTTAACTACCTAGCTAATCATTGGCTCTGCTCCCGTGATACTCAAGGCTAAATCCCCTTCTCCTCGTCCCACCCCTTTTCCACCCTATAAAGGTTTTCACTCTCTTGCCATAACTTCTCTCTGATCTTACTAAGTTTTTTTCTCATTAACCCTCCTTTCAAACGGTGTTTGGCACCTCTGTGATTACACCGTATCCAAAATAGTATACTGTTGGAATCTCCAATTTCTTGTCTAGCATTACTATTTGTAAAACATGCTATTTGTCTAATACCATAATTTACTTAGCTGAACTTAAGTTTGTAACTAAATATGTGTTTTTAAACTTCAGATGAACTTTGTAATCTGAATCCTGTTTTTAATATTTCACATGTAAATATTGTACTGTTTTCTCAATGGGCTGTTGCTGAAAATGGGCTCCTTGCCCAGTCGGATTTTCCTGGATAATAAATGTAATAAATATATAAATAATATATATACTAATAATATATTGATAATAATATATAATAAATGTAATACATGAATAATAAATTTACAAACTGATTTCTGAAGTACTCCAGTTGTTTGAGCTTCACAGCTGAAAGAAATGCAACAGAAGACTTAACTGATCAAGAGAAACGTCTTATAATATGAGTTGTTAACTTGATTAACTACAATATTTACTCATTTTAAGGTACTGTATATTCTGTATTTAAATTACACAATTTAAACACACTACCCTTTCAGAAAAAAAAAGCCCTTGCCATTTCAATTAATCACAAATATAAATAAGCACTAGTCTTACATTCTTATCAAGTAAAGAAGCACATCCAAATTCACTATCCCCAACTGTAATCATATACAAGTTTAACTTTAATATGTTTCAATGCAATATTTTAATATTGTGTTGTTAAATTGCATTAAAACACTATTTTGTGGAATTGTTGTGCTTTTTGTGTTTTGTCTCTCCCCACCCTTCTTTTTTCCTTTTTTTCTTATTTTGCTTATTCATTTCTTTCTCTTTTGTTTTGCTTCTCTCCGTTATTTTTCTTTTTTTTTATATAGGTTCAAATCCATTAGGATCAGACCAGGCACATACTTCCTAGGCTAGGGACAACAGATCACCCTCTGCCTATCTGAGGACACATCATCACAAGGTCAGAGTGGAGGAGTAGGTCCTGCAGGCACTCTGGCACATAGCAGCCTGGCGAGCCTCAAAGAAAGGGGGCTTTAGTGTTTGGCTGAGAATGTACTGGTAGAGGTAGTGAACAGGACAATTCAGCTAGTTGAAGCCATTCTTGCTATCCCAGTTGGTGATGATCACCACACCAACACAGGTCCCTACGTCCTCAACATCGAGGTCCTCCACTGTAACACCATCTGGCAAGGGATGTGCTTGAAGCTGTGTGGACTTGGACTCCAGCTGGCACTTCCTCATCCCTTCCTCCCTTACTGTTTCTCTTTCACCATCTTCCCTATTCCCAACCACACTACCATCTTATAAAAAAATTTGAAAAAATAGGGGGTCTATCCCCCGACAAAAACATAGCGCCCATCCTCTCATACAAGCCCTCTTGATGTTTCCCCATGTGTGTTCACCTCTTTGTTTTGTGTCCCTTATTTTTCAATCTGTCCTGTCACCCCCTTTCTCTTCTTTAATGCAACCATCAGGATGACCACAAAATGATACCCTATATAAAAAATGATAACTCCCTCTTTAAAAAAAAACCTCTCAGCTTCTCCAACATCCAGAGCTTTTCTAAAATGCTTTGAGTGTGACTGCTCAGACTTGCTTGCCTGTTATACACTGCAGCATGTAAAACATAGGATTTTGTGAAGTAACTTTATTTATACTAATTACTCTTATGCAAAAAGTGGACATGTTTATAGAAATTGCTTTGCTTTTCTGTATTCATTGCAAATGTGTTTCGCTGATCTTATTTGCATATCCTTGTAGTATCACCGTTCACACATGACTGTTAAACACTTGTGAAGCCCTAGATTATGAATATCAGCTAAAATGTCTACAAAAATATTTGTCAAGCAGGTCTCTGTCCACCACTTTAAAACTATAGAATAATTATTTCTTAGATCAAAACACTAACTATTTCTAGTTACTGTGGTATCAAATAGTAGTACAGCTAACATTTTCAGTAAAGTATCTATCTATCTATCTATCTATCTATCTATCTATCTATCTATCTATCTATCTATCTATCCATCAGTCTATCTATCTTTCTGTTTATTTTTGTTCTTATTTGTTACCTGGCTAAGCTTACGAGGCAAAAAAGTCTCTTTTAGGGGTATCGGGAGGCACTGTCTGAGTAACTGGTTTACTAACAGCCAGACAGTAGGAAAATCGAGAATGAGTGACTATATCCAAAACTAAAGAGTGAAGCTCATTATCAGCACACAGTCTTAATTCTGCACTCTAAACTGCCACAGTAAGTTGGTTTCAAAGTACCCCTATCTGCATAACAGATACAAAGAACTGTTATACACCCCATTAATATATAATATAAGCAGGACAAAAGAACATTATTTTTAGCCTTGCATCTGCTTCCACACATAGAATCTACAGTGGATCAGCAGTTACCACAGGTTATCCCTTAAAGACCTGGTGGAGACCTGTGACTATACAGATCTGTTTGTGCATCAGAAAAACACATCTGTCTACATATCATCACTTGCTGCCAGCTTATTATGATTCAGTTGTATGGTGTCTTGGCATTTACTTCTATCATTTCTGTAAAAAAGTCATCAACCACCTTAACCCTTATGCCTTTCTAATTGTTGAAACCACATCTGACCTTTTCTACCTCTGTTTTATCTTCATATTAAATATGTTCATATCCTTTGGCTGTATTTCCTGGTTTATTTCCACTTTTCCAATATTTGTTTTCTGACCTCTCCATTCCAAACTCTCTGTACAATCCATCTTAATACTTCATATTTGTATGAGCCTAAATGTTTGAATAAAAATATGTGAACATGTATATGCACAACATACCCACACATCCACATACACATACAATCTACTAGATGTAGGTTGATGATTTAAAACACAAATGTCTATCAGATATTGCTTTGATCCTTCACATGCGAAGAATTCAGTTTGTCCTGATAAGAAAGCTTCTCCGTAAATGAGTGAAATGCCCATTTTTTTTTGTCTAACAGCCAGAGTGCACTTTCCACGCAGGATGCTGTGGCCCCTAAACCAGACATGCAGTATATAAAATTAATGGTCACTCTGTCTTGAAACAAAAAACGCATTTCCTAATGGCGGGCTCAGAGTCATCCATTACCATGGATGACATGTTTTCCTTAAAAATGATCAGTAAAGCAACGTTACAACTCAGTGATGTTTTACGACGTTTAGAGTCACAGAGTCATTTTATGACAATTACTCCTCTAAGCTGCATATATTTTCCCAGTATATCTCTTTCACATTAACATTTATTTATTTATTTTGTTACTTTTATAAACACAAAATGAAAAGTTCCTCTCAAAATGATTTGATGAAGAGAATTTGCTGGATCACTCTTCTGCCAGATTTGTTGTGGTCACCTATAAGGACCTTTTAACCACCATGTTTTTATGTGCAACATTAAATAACACTCCAGTTTCTAAGCTGAGACATTTTACCTATTTACTATTCTGTACATTTTATCTGTTTATTTTCTGCAACGTCTTTCCTTGCATAGCTCTGTTTTCATTTGTAATTTGGAACGAACAGCAAGATAATATACAGGGATACAATCTGCTTACTATCATGTTTGCTAATATTTAAACATTGTTTCCTAATCACATCTCCACAGTAGTCAGGAAATCCTTCTACGTGGCACACCTCATCACAAAAGGTTTCTCATCCAGAAAAAAAGAGGTCATAGCTCCCCTCTACTCATCACTCATTAGACCCATTATAGAGTACAACGCCCCTTTTGGTATGTACCACACAAGTCATCTACAACAACTGCAAAGGCTGCAAAAATACCTCACAAAGAGGATTACCGGCCTTAAACAGATGCCCTACGCAGGCCATCTCAAAAAACTCCAGCTTTACTCCGTCGCATATCACCTACTCAGAGGTGATCTCTGCCTAACATACAAAGCTATGTCAAACCCAGAGCTGTTGGACATGCTACACTTAAAGAAATCCCAATGCCTCCGAGCTACATGCTCTAGGGACCTAAACCTTGTCACTACAATAAACAGAACATGCCGGAGGGATAGATTCCTGTCCAGAGACTTCCCATACTCTGGAATAAACTACCTATCTATATCAAACAAAGCTCCTCATTAGCACTCTTCAAGAAAAATTTTGATGATTGGATGGGAAATAGGAAATTCACCCCTGGGGATCACCTCTGTGGCTCTGCTCGACAGTGGCACAGGAAAATTATTTTCTTGGGTGGCAAAATCCAGGGTACCTTTTTGTCTGGGCTTGTATAGGCCCTAGGGCCAATAGCCTAGTACCTACCTATGAACCTATGAACACACATATATATATATATATATATATATATATATATATATATATATATATATATATTAAGTGGGGGTGTAGCACAATAGCGAGTTCAAGGTCCAGGATTTTTGATTATTTGAGCATTCACTAATGTAAAGTTTAATTTATCTAATACAAGCCCTAAATAACGTGTCCTATGCAGGCCACCTTGAGGCCTTATCCCTGCATTCTGTCTCCTATAGACTGCTGAGGGGAGATCTAGGCCTGGCATACAAGGAATTGTCAGACCCCTCTCTGATGGACCTCTTGCATATCCACAAAATAAACAGCACCAGAATTACTTATTCCAAAGACTTAAATCTTGCCTGTGATATAAATAGGACCTGCTGGAGAGATAGGTATGTATCCCAGAGACTACCACATTTATGGAACAGGCTCCCCATCCATGTGAAGCAGAGTTCCGCCCTAACCCAATTCAAGTGCAACTTGGATAATTGGATGAGGAACAGGAAATTCATCCCTGGTTTGGCGCCCATGTCTCTAATGGATACAGACAGCCTAGTCTGTAAATGGTTCGTCTCCCAGGCCCCTGCTTGTAAATGTTTCACTTCCCAAGCCTTACTTACACTTATAAAAGGTACCAGAAATTGTCAGAGATTTGGGATGCATGGTTAGGCTCAAAAAGGTCCTTGTGGTCATTAGCCTAGTAACACACCTATGAACCTATGAACCTATGATTGAAAGATTGTTGAGCATTACTGTGCATGTTCTAGGTAGTGTGCAAAAATGTACAAAAGGAACATAGAAATGAAGAAATAAAAATAAAATGGAAGAGAATGATGGGAAGAACAAGAAAAGATGGGTAAAAAAGGAATGAATGAACTTATGTCGTTTTTGGCTACTTTCTACTTTATGCATTCAAATACAAGTACATTATAATAATGAAAATTCCAGAACAGCCCAGAATTGATGGCATTTCATAGTTACTCCCCCGGATTTACTATTCCTCCATGCAGGACTAGCCAGGCATATTAATGAGGCGCGCTGCCTGAGCTCCTCATCTTACACGGAGCGTGTAAGAGTGCAGAGGGCGTGTCTGAGAGCAGAGCTCTCAGAATATACATGCCCCCACAATGGAGAACAGCAGAAAGAGCTAAGAAATGAGCGAGACCACTCATAGGTGTCTGCATATCCCCACCAACAGTCCTCCTTGTGTAAAACAGCAAGTATACAGAAATAAAATGCACAGACCATTTTTTTTTAAATCCAATTAAAGCTAATCATAGGTACGCAGGTATGCCCATCGCTTAGCTATGGTTAATAAAACTAGTAAACCATCCACTAAATGTCCCATCCCTCCAGAATCTACTCCAACCCTATCGCACCACCAGACCACTAAGATCCAGCAACAAGAATCACTTGCAGATCACTAAAGCCAATAACTCTGCTGGTGAAGCACTATTCTCTTGCGTCATAGCCAAATTATGGAACTCACTCCTGCCCACAATTACCTCCATACCATCATGCACCAACTTCAAAACTTTATTAAAAGCGCACCTAAAAACATGCTGGCTATGCCCTTGCAACTCCCACACTAATATCATCCACCCCATCCAACTACTACCTTTCTTTCCACTCCACTAACTACCTTGATTATAGCAAGCTCAGATGCTCATAAGCCTAGTACTTATTATACAGCAGGAACTTCTCATTGTTACATTTGTTAATGCCTGTTATGTACTTCACAGATAAAGATTCTAGTTTTCTACTGATGTACTATGTTCTTCATCTGTAAATATGTTGTAAGTAATTTCTATGTTAAATTGTTAATCGCTATGTAATCCAATGTAACTACTGTCTGTTTATTTTACTGTGGAGCTTTTCTCCCAGGCCTCCACTGAAAATGGACCCACGTCCAGTCGGACACTCCAGGTCAACAAATTTAAATAAATGAATAAATAATGCAGCTTAAATGGCTGAAGAGGATAACAAGGAAGATATATGCAAATGAAGCAGCATAACAATAGTGTAGTGGGCAGAGCACTTGCCTTACAAGCAGGCATACCCAGTTCGAGTCCCATTGCAGCACATTCCATTTTCCATGGCAAAGCACGTTATGACTAATGACGATGGAAACTGAGGGTAGAAATGATACCTAAGTCTCTCCCACAGTGGAACATTTTTCACAGACTGATAAATCCAATCGGGGGAGAAATGGCAGGAATGGTAGAAATCGTTTCAAGTAATGAAGTGGTATGTGAATCTCATGTACGGACATTACAGTGTATTAATTTATCAAGTTTGAATCTCACTAATGATATGAAGGTTGTTTTATCTAAAGGTAGTAAATTTGTACCTACATATTTTCCTTCTATCGCGGATTTTTATTTAGAGCTTAAGGCGTTTAGTAGGAAGTTGCTTTTGAAAGTCTATTTTCATAGATATGCTGCAGATTCTGCTGGTAAAGTTTTTTTTAAATAATTCGGATATGAGTGATGATTTGGATGAGGACTTATTTAATGTGTCCATTTATGATTATGATGATGCAGAATTTTTTGGCATGGATGAAATGGAAAATAACTCTGTTTGTTTTCAGACTGGGTATGGAAGGTTATCTTTACCATATCTGGTAACAGACAACAAATTAGTTCCTGTTATTACTGTGCTTGCCATCACTTTATTCTTTAAGGTTCTGTTTAAAGAAATGTCTACAACACTTGCTGAATTTTTCAGTAAAAATAAATGTTATAATTTAAGTAGAAATGACTGGTTGGCTCTGAAGAGCTTAAAACAACAGAAGGCTGACTTTATTTTCAAATGTGCCGACAAAGGTGGAAATTGGGTTATTTTGGATAGACAGAAATATTGTGATATGGTAGATAATTTACTTAAAAATGCAGATGAGTACAAAAAATTAGTTAGGGATCCCATTGTGGAATTTAATGACCAACTTTTAGCTCTGTTGGAAAAAGGAGAGCGTCTTGTTTTTTTTTTGAACATAGGGATGTGTGTAAGTTGCACATTAAAAAGCCTATTACACCTATTTTATATGCCCTACCCAAAGTGCATAAATGTTTACAAAATCCTCCGGGTAGGCCTTTTATTTTAGGGGTAAGTTCTTTTTTAAACAACGTTAATATTTTTCTTGATTTCCATCTGAAGGAACATTTGAAGAAGGTTGTAGCACACATTTCTAATACTCAGGACCTAATAAATGAAATGTTTGGAATTCAATGGCAAAATGATTACTACTGGGTTACGATTGATATTAAATCATTATATACGAACATCAATCTTAGATGGGGTTTGGAATCTATTTTCGATATGTTGAGTGAAGGGCCTAGGACCACCTTTTTGATCAATTTACTTGAATTTTGTTTGACTCATAATTATTTTTTTAATAATTAATTTTTTTTGCAGTTAAAAGGTACGGCTATGGGGGCTGCTTTTGCACCCTCATATGCCGTTATATACATGGGATTTTTTGAAAAGAAATTTATTTATCCTACTGCATTTTTTAGAAATAATGTTTTGTTATATAAACGTTTCATTGATGACGTTATTTTCATTTGTAAGGGTGATGTTGATGATTTTTTTGTATTTTTTGATCATCTTAATAATAATGAACATGGTCTCACTTTTTCTTATGAACTTAATAGAGAACAAATTATTTTTTTGGATATAACTCTATATAAGGATGATGGGGTTATAGGTTATAGGCCTTTTAGAAAACCTATTTCAGTTAACATATTTTTACATGCTACTAGTATGCATCCGGAACATTTGTTAAATTCCTTACCTTATGGTGAATTTAAAAGAATTTATGATCACACTAGTGATGAAAGTGAAAAAATTAAGGAATTGGACAAGGTTTTGCTTAGGTTGAGGGAAAGTGGCTATGATGAAGGTCAGCTATTAAGATGTAAAAATAAAATACTTGGAAATGATGAATTTGGTCCACATATTTTATCTGGGAATAAAAGATTTGGGGGTAGGATGCACCAAACAAGAGACATTGATGATGATAGGAAACTTTTTTATGTCACTAAATTTTCTTCATTTTCTAGGGAGTTAATTCAGATTGTGAGAAAATATTGGCACATAGTGTGTGAAAATGAAATGGTAGGTCATCTGTTCCCTGATAACATTATATTCTCCTTTAAAAGGGGAAAAAACTTAAAAGAATTATTAAGTTTTAATTTTATTGGGGGGAACATAAATAGTTTGCATCCGGGAACCTTTTCATGTGGCCACTGTAGTATTTGTAATAGGGTCATAAATTTAAATAATATTAATGGAAGAATGTTTATTCCTAAGTATCATTTTAATTGCAGATCTACGGGGGTGGTCTATATTTTGGGGTGTTCATGTTCCAATGTTTGGTATATTGGACAGACCAAGCGTATGGTGAGAATTCGTGTTCTTGAACACCTCAAAGATATTCGAAATTTTAATGAAGTCAGTCCTGTTGCACAATATTTTCATGATTTACATGATGGTTCCAATAGTAGTTTGAAATTTTGTGTATTAGGAAAACCCTTCCTTTCCAGAGGGGGTGATTATGTGGTTAAATTACTTGAATTAGAAACTAGAATGATTTTAAAATACAAAACCTTGAAGCCCTTTGGTCTAAATCAGGAATTGGCTATTTAACTCATGTATTTATTTATACATTTATTATCTTGTTTATGTGTTTTTCATAATATTGTATTTATCAAACTTTAAATATTTATTATATGCATTTATTGCTTTAAATGTTTGTTGATGAATTAATTAATTGATAACAGCTGTGAATTAATTTGTGTGTGCATATATACTTGCTTTAAGTTAGAAGCAATTGTGATCCATGAAGGCGAATTGCCGAGGTACCAGATCGCTTTTCAAATAAAGAATTGCTGGTATAGTGCTGGAATTGTGTTTCTTATTTCGTTGTTGCTGTTGCTGGTGTTTTTCACGTTATGACTAATATTTATGTTGCATAACTCACTAAATAACATATACTATGAACGGGAGTACTGCAGTAAATGCACATGTGAGGTGTCAGTATCATTATGAATAAAATATTACTAAGCAGGTTTAAGCCCCAATAAGCAGTAGTAAGCATATTTAAGCACTAGTAAGTGAGTTTAAGCCCGTTTGAGTGGGGGTACGAAATGTGCACACAAGTTAAGCAATTTTTAAGCTAACTCTTTGTAAGCATATGTAACCGGAGATTAGCATTGCTTACGCTTGTGCAAACTCACTCAAACCCACTTACAAATGCTCAAAAGTGCCCTGATTACTCTGTATCCAGTGGCCCTTGTTCTGCTCATCAACAAAATAAACAGCCTTGCAGGTCTTGAACCCAGGACCCTATACACTATAATCACAGTAGTTAACCACTAAGCCATCACATAAGTACAGACAAATGAGGTATCAGCAAACAAGTCTTCACCATAGTAAAATCAAACTGAACCTGTGAAAGGAATCAGTATACATACATATGTGCCTTAAACCACTACATAACATAAATATGTGAACTGGAGTACAGCAGTAAGCCCAGAAGTCAGGTATAATTGTAATAGAGTGTTGCAGTCCCCAATAAAACACAAGGACTCCATACAGTGCACGTATACATGAATCATGGATACCAGGCATACATATAAGGTATAATGAATAATAAATGCCAAAAAGGAAATATAATGCAAAGTCTAATATAAGCAACACTAAGCATTGCACAGGCCAGCAATGTGTAGGCTGGCTAACTCAGTGTGCCCAGAGGTATACCCCTTTAAACAATGCCAATCCTAGGTAAGCAGTTTTGCCCATAGCTTAGCTTTTTCAAAACCGGCCAATCACAGAAAAGTGTGGGAAATCGGCCCTACTTAAACCCAAGAGGTGGGAATACAGCTCATAACTAGTTGTAGCTTCCCCTTACAGGCACCGTGTCAGGAAGGGGAGAAGGTGTGTGCTTTCAGGTGAAGTGCTGGTGCATCCAGGAGTCCAGAGTCATGGCAGGACTCCTTTTCAAAGACCATGATCAGAGACTGCTGCAGGGCTAGTATCAGGGCTCCCAATATAAGGTGGAGGCCTGGGATTGCCTTGCCTGTGACCTCACCAGTGCCACTGGCATACCCTGAACTGGTGAGCGGATTAGGCATCACTATGCCAACCTGAAGCAGTGTAAGGGGGACCTCTTGAACTAGTGGATCCAAGGAGCTAGAGCAGAAGGGGATGTCCCAGCTGTGTGTAAGTATCACCCCACTATGTGTGTAATAATTGCCAGCTCATGTATATCATGGGTAGGTATGGCTAAATATTCCTCTTATGCCTCCCACAGCTGCAATGGAGTGAGCCGCGAACCAGGAGGCCCACGTCAGTTGCCTGGCAAGGTTGCAACGTGAGGCATGTCAGTAATACTCATACATGTACTGTCATAGGAAATAAAACTAAAAGTGTTAGTAAATTAATTGCCTGTATAAAACCTGTATTGTTCAAGACAAGTACTGCATACACCAGAGAATATGGCAGGAAGAGTCTCATATAGTTTGTATGTAAATAAAGCGTAATAGTCTGACAATAAAATTCTAACTGCTGGACTGCATGTGTATACTCTGGTATCATATGGTAATGTAGATTTGCAGTCACGTAATTGTACTGTTGTATTAAGCACTGTAACCCACACTGTGCACCATAAATAGAATGTGTAGGAATGCCTGTATATGACTGGTGTAATCCCCAGAGGCCATTTAGTACAACTGAGAGACACATAGACAGAAAACAGGGAAAGGGCAGATAACAAAACCCGAATAGCACATGCAACTGAGATTTGAACTGTTATATTTTAGCTCACACAGCCATGGTTCGAATCCTGGCAGTGGGAGTAGTCTGCATACAGAATCATACCCCACAACTGTACTGTTATGTCCAGAATGTCCAGTAAAGTGGCCCATATCTGGTGCCTCTCAACCTGTCCCCCTGTGAAATCAGTGGGATGATCCAAGATGTATAGGCAGCAAAAAGGAAATACAACTGATTGACACACTTCTATGAGAACAAAGCTGGCACACTAGCAACTTCCCAAAGCCATATGAGAGTAAGAAGCCACGTATGTCCCATTTACACCCCCATGTTGTCAAGCTGTGGCCAGAGTGTGTACAGTAACAGAGTGAGATGTATGTGCATAATAGTAATGTGCAATCTGGTACTGTGTGTGGCAACATTCAGGTAGTGCTTACAAACAGTTCTCCCACAGGTCTGTCAGATACCAACACTGTACCCTGAAATACAAGAATGTTACCCTGTATTAGTGCTGTTTACATTGGTATTGTATGGCATTGTGACTGATGCAGTTGCTCTGAATAACGAGGTAGTAGTCATCACTGTTGCCCACGCTGTCCTACAAAATATAACTGTCTAGGATATCTGTTTAAGAGTGTTGTAATACAAGGTCAGAATGCCAAAGCACAGGAGAATTATAAGACATAAAGCAGATAGGAGATATACAGCAATATCTATATAGCACACACAACTCTGATGGACAGTCTTTAAGTTGTAGCAGGCACAGACATGGTCTGAATCCTGGGAGTGGAAGTAGGCTGCATACAGAAACATACCCCACAACTGTACAGATAAGACCAGGATGTCCAGTATATGGGCCCATATCTGCTGCCTGTCCCCCTGTGAAGTATGTGGGATGATCCCAGATGTTTAGCCAGCCAACAGGGAATACAAGTGATTGTTAAACATCTATGAGAACAAACCTGTCACTGTAGCAACTCCTGAAACTGTAAGGAGAGTATTAAGCCAAGTATGTCCTATTTACACCTCCATGTTGCCAAGCTGTGATCAGAGTGTGTATAGTAGCAGAGTGAGATGTATGTGCATAATACTAATGTGTAATCTGGAACTTTGTGTGGTAACAATCAGGTAGTGCTAAAAATTATTGCTCCCATAGGTACATCGGATACAAACACTGTGCCGAGAAATAAAACCCTTCATACCCTGTACTGGTACTGTTTACTCTGGTATTGTAGGGAATAGTGAGTGTTGCAGTTTCTCTGAATAATAAAGTTATCACTGATCACCATCACCCACACTGTGCTACATAATATAACTGTGTAGGAAAGCATGTATATGTGTGTGTCAAGTCAATAAAGGTTGAAGTGGGCAATAGTCCAGATATGTCCCGGTACACCTGCATGTGGTCAAGACATGGCCAGAGTCTGTGCAGAAGGAGTTGGATAGCTATGTGCACAACATCAACCTGGAATCTGGGAGTATGTGTAGAAACAGTTAGTGTTAACAAACATTTCCTCCACAGGTATACCAGGTAAGTGGTATATACTGCAGGTAAAACCAGTTCATGTATAATGATGACAACAGCCATATCACTGTCCAAACTAAGGCTATAGGGTAGTGTAGTAATACTTGTAAGGTACAGATAACAGCACTGACTAGGAAAGTAATGTGGACTACAAGAATATATTAGTTGTTAATTGACATCTCCCCCCCCCACCATATCTCCAACAATAAACTACATAGCCACCCCAACCAGTATGTAATGTCTCCAATGTTCTGATGATGCCATATTGGTTAATAAATATTGATATTTGTTTCCATGTATGTGCTATATTGAATTAGTCCAACATTGGTGGCATGGTGCTATCAATATACCTGCATGCTGTTGTTATTACCACTGTGCTCCCATATATGCATGTGTTCTGTTTGCTATGCAACCATTCCATATCTGGTGTCTGGGTTAATGGGAATATCTATGCATGCTGTTATACCTAACCCTGGAATGTGTTGACTATTACTAACCCCCATCATCATCTTCTTTTGTCTTTTCCCATTAGGGGTCGCTACAGTTGATCATCTGTTTCCATTTCTTCCTGCCCTCTGCATCTTGCTCTGTCACACCAACCACCTGCATGTCCTCTCTCACCACATCCATAAACCTTATCTTAGGCCTTCCTCTTTTCCTGTTACCTGGCAGCTTCATCCTTAGCATTGTTTTCCTAATATACTCAGCATCCCTCCTCAGCACATGTCCAAACCAATGTAATCTTGCCTCTCTGGTTTTGTCTCCAAACCTTCCAACCTGGGCTGACCCTCTAATATACTTATTCCTGATCCTGTCCACCCTCGTCACACCCAGTGCAAATCTTAACATCTTCAACTCTGCTACTTCCAGCTCTAACTCCTGCCTTTTTATCAATGCCACTGTCTCCAACCCATATAACATAGCTGGTCTCACTATTCTCTTGTAGACCTTCCCTTTCACTCTTACTGGTACTTGTCTGTCATAAATCACTCCTGACACTCTTCCCCACCCACTCCATCCTGCCTGTACTCTCTTCTTCACCTCTCCTCCACACTCACCATTACTCTGAACTGTTGATCCCAAGTATTTAAGCTCATCTACTTTCACCACCTCTACTCCTTACATCCTCACCATTCCTCTATCCTCCCTCTCATTCACACACATATATTCTGTCTTAGTCCTGCTGACCTTCATTCCTTTTCTCTCTAGAGCATATCTCCATCATTCCAGGGTCTCCTCCACCTGTTCTCTACTCTCACTACAGATCACAATGTCATCTGCAAGCATCATAGTCCACGGGGACTCCTGTCTGATCTCATCTGTCAACCTGTCCATTACCATTGCAAATAAGAAAGGACTTAGAGCTGATCCTTGATGTAATCCCACCTCCACCTTAAACGCATCAGTCACCCCCAGAGCAGACCTCACTGCTGTCACACTACCCTCGTACATATCCTGTACCACTCTTACATACTTGTCTGACACCCACATATGATGATAAAATCTAAACACTGCAGCACATTTGGGAAGGCCGGTCGCAGCGGACCCACCTGCCTCACCTCAGCTGGCCATGGCACCGGGCACCAACATGTCTGGGGCCCAACCCAGGATGTCCTAGTCCATTGGTCCTGCACCACCTTCAGGTGGAACTACCTCAGGGAATGGAGCTCACCCCCCCCCTGGGTGTGGGCACGGACAGATACCTGTCACCTGTCACCAGGTCCAGGTCGTGGTGTGTAGGGAGCTCAACCAGCAGCTTGTCTGCATGGCAGGAGGCAGTAGGCCTGCATTAACCCAATATATGTAATTAATTTAAATATAGGTGAATTGTATGGTAATGTACATCCAGATACCTTAAGGCAGCTCACCCCTGATACCCCCACATGTTGTAACAGCCTAGGTTAGTTACTGTGCATCTCCCCCCTAGACTCAGTAATACAGGGCCATATACCACTGTTACATACACTGGCCTCTGGAGTGCATAAGGGCACAAATGTATTGTGTAGGTGAAGCCCACATATATATGGCTCCAACCCACAATATGTGTGGGGGACACAACAGCAGTGGAGTGAGGGCAGGAATGGCAGCATGATATACTCACAGCCCACTACAGAACAACCCCTGACAGCATGTCATATGTGCAAAGCTTGGTATGTAGGTGGAGGACAGAGGTTGGAACACAGGCCCATATGTGGAAAACTGTTGTCATACACTAAGCAAGTCACTGGTGTTACAGGATAGTCTGCAACATACCGTTAGTCAGGAATTTCAGGTTAGAAACATAAATGGATGTAGCCATGTACAGATAGCACTCAACACACACACTGCAAGTGAAATATCTGATACAGGACCTGTATGGTGGACAGACTAAACATAATAAGCACACCTATGGCCATGAAGAGGATAAGCCCACAGTTGAGAGCTATGCAGAAAGACTGCATTCCAAGGTAAACTAGTATGTACAGACAAACCCTGTAACCCCAATACTATACAAAGCATAACACAACTCTACTCATACTCTGTCTGTAGTTCTGGAACCTCCTACAAATATGTAGCTGGCCTGAGTGTGCAGGTTCTTCTGTAAGAGGTATTGCTACCTGCAGTCTGTAACACTGATACCCACACACAGGAAGGATGTCCATCACACAGGAAAGGTAAAAGCACCATGCCCACACGATGTAGGGATTTATAGTAGGTGGTTGCCATGACAGTGGTAATTGGAAGTACTACACAGCAAGCTGCATGCATTTAGCAAGTGGAGGACACCGATTGGTGCAGAGGACATCAGCATCACCTACTAAAACCATGCTGCAATCTAAAATGTAGTACCTGGTCCATGATAATGGGATAGATGATGTGGAATGCAATCAAGTCCTACATATACCCCCCCTAATGTTAGGCCATGTCCATATGTGGCACCTGTCTGTGTTGTAGCAAGGCAGAACAGTGCAGCTGTGCAGGAAGGTATTGTGAGATTGTGGACCTGATGTCTGAATGTACTCCACATATAGGTATGCATATATAAATATATATATCAGCATGTATGTCCACAAATATACAGATACCCATGTGTAGACATATATATGAGCACATATATACATCATGTATATCTACACATATATAGATATATACCTATATGCACATGTCTACATATATACAAACACACACACAAACATATATGTATGTAAAGACATGTGCCCTATATTACTACCACAGTGATGTATGCTATGTGCGAGGCACTAGCACACATAGCAGTACACACAGATATCTACATCTGGCAGTGTGTGCAACATGGATGGGTATGTCACGTGTTAATCCCTTATTGGGACCACATTACCCCCATCTGTGAAGTATGCAATGGGAATATGGGGAAATATGGCAGGTATAGTTGTGGAGGTGGTCAGGGTTGGTAGATATAGAGGACAGTCTTTAGGGGTGGTAAGCTTGCTGTATGAGTTGCTCAGACCTGTTTCCATCTTTATGTCTTTCAGCCAAGATGTCACATGCACGTTTGCCCACCTATTCAACAGTCGAGAATGATGTGCTTATATCACACCTGATCCAGCCCTACCCAGTACTGTTTGGCAGGGCTGCCCATGAACAGCAGGAGTGGACCACCCTGTTGAATGACCTAGTCCACAGGGTCAATGATGTCAGAGTGCACAACCGCAGTTATGAACAGGTCCGACATCATTGTACTGATCTGCTTCGCAATGCCCGTCGGTATGCTGCTGCATCCATCCATCCCCCCCGACACGTGTGGAGGAGCTCCTGGCCAGCCTCATGGCACCTACCCATCCAGCCAGACACTAACCCTGGACACCTTTGCGGAGGGGGGTGGCACCCACACACTGGCAAAGGAGCATGCAGGTAAGGACACAGGGCACATCAGTAGACCACTGTTGTGTATACATCCGCACTAGTACAGGTAGATCATACATATCTGACATGTCATAGATCTATTGTGTTACTGCATTGTAGTGATAAACAGATGTCCAGATGTGGTAGTATTGTGGAAATGTACCATTGATGTATTGTAATACTGCACCCACCCTGTAGCACTGCCACAGGTGTGGCCACTGACATTGCCATCTGTCACTTTCTTATGTAGGTCCCTCCGGGTTACCAGCAAGGCAGCAGCTTGTAGCTGGTGAGTATGGTTTATGTAGATGCTTGCCAACACACCGGGCATGTAATGGCGATGGTATATTCCATGCACACATCTAACACACCTAGCTTGAATGCATGCTGTACATGTGCACCTATTGCTGCTGTGAAATGCACGGAGTCACAAAGGTGACCACAATGGGGTATTGTAAGGGTATGTCAGACACCTGCATGATAACTAACATCCTGTCATTGCGGAATATGTCCACAGGGAGTAACATAAAAGTGGGAGACATGGCCTACAGTAGGGACATGTTTGGAACAACACCCATATACAGTGCAACGCCAGTGTATATACCTGTAGGACAATGGCAACTGCTGCAGTGATATACTATGGCATAAAGCATTACAGTAGTCCACATTATCAGCTGGATCTAGGCTGTAACATGTGGTGTTCAGTGTATGGGACACTGCAAAGTGGCACACGTGTACGGCTTACTTGTCATGCATCTGCATAAAGGCTGAAGGGGGGTGCCAGCATGGCACACTAGTGCACTGCAGCAGGGATCCTAAGGATGATAGGAATGGCTCTATCTGCACATAGTCAGGTTCAGGACCTCTGTCAGCCATAACCCTACCCCCATAACACTAGTGACTGCAGTGTGTGAACACCATGGGATGTGCACATGAGTAGATCTTGTAATCATGCAGAATAGGGGGACATATGTAGGGCAGACTGAACATACACTGGCAAATGCAGATGGCCTACACTGGTATACCCTTGCCAGTAGTAGTGACTGCTGTAATACACACAACAAGAGGTGCAATAAACCATCATGGTAAGGGTGTGCACACATATGCCCACATGGTATGTATGCATCGAGGTCAACAGCCACACACCTAACACAATCTGTAGACACTTCAGGTGAAAGTACAGGACATATGTTACATATCAGGCTCATGTACTGCTAAGATATGTAGTGATGTGGTCCCATGGCAGATCAAGGATGGGTGCGTCAAATAAATAAAGGTGTGCACACCCCCCATAGCCATGGTATGCTCAGATGGTTGTCAGTGTAAAAGTATTGGATTGGTCTTACATGGTCCGCTAATGTTGTGAGCTGTAAATCAGGCATTAGGCATTCACCAATGACAACTGTCCACATATCATTCCAGGAATGTGTTGCTGAAAAACATAGGGCTGTGAGCATTAAAGCTGACATAACTGACACAGTACTACACATTCTGCAATGGGTTGCACACCTGTGAGGTGTGGTGCACAGTACATGGCAGAGTGCAGAACAGGTGCACAGCAATACTGTGTACATGGGTGCAGTGATATCCAGGGGAAGGAGTATCACCTAGTGACACAGCACATGCATCACACACATGCATATTGTTGCTAGCATGGATTGACTAAAGCTGAACTGCATGCTGTTGTGCACCATATATTTTGCATGTTGACAGATGGGTAATAGGAGGACTGTGTGTACTATCATTGTGCAACCTCACCTGTATGTGTATGTGTGTGCATCCTTGTGGTTAGTTAGTTTGTCTGCAGGGTCACTCTGGTGAAGTGGAGGGAGGTAGATGCATGTAGGATGAATGTGTACATGTGTGTGTTTATGTGAGTGGCCATGTATGCACATGCGAGATTGTGGGATGTTCATACAGCTGTACCTCCCTTTGGGACCCTGCAGTACATGGACATGGAGTGACACATTACACACCAGGAATGCCTGTCATGTGTGTAATCACAGGACAGCTGATAGCATAATATGGTCTGTAGCATGGCAGAGGCGTCAAGAGGGAAGGTAGACAGAAGGTGCAACCTTAATAACGCACAGGGAGGTCACCTGCAACTGACATATGCAGCACTACAGATGGATTGGGGAAGTACTAGTCAACACAAGGGAGTGTCGCCGTATATTACAGTTGTCACATGACTGGCTGCATGAGCAGCATATCTGGCATGTGCTGAGCATTACATGCACATGCCACGCCAGTGAGTGATATTATGTATTTTTTATTTTTATTTATCATTTGTTGACCGGGAAAGTCCGACTAGGTTCCACAGAGCCTGTTTTCAGCGGAGGCCTGGGGAGAAATGCTCCAGATGCATGTCTTTGGAATGTGGGAGGAAACCAGAGTACCCAGGGGAAACCCACGCAAACACAGGGAGAACATGCAAACTCCACACAGAAGGCACCCCAGCCGAGAATCGAACCGGAGAACCTCTTGCTGTGAGGTGACAATGTTAAACACTGCACCACTGTGCCGCCCATATAGAACATAGTAGCCCAGACATATAGGGACCATGCACATGCCACAACAGTGAATGATATTATGTATAGAACATAGTAGCCCAGACATATAGGGGCCATGCTCATGATGTACAAACATACAGAGGGTGTATACCAAATGACAGCAGTGAGGCCGTGTAAAACCACTACACACAGGTCAGGCAGGTACTGTAGTAACAGGTCTTGTGGTGTGTCTGCTTGTGTAGGCATGTAGGGGACTGATATGTTAAGGAGTGGTATCAAGGTGTGTATGTTAACAAGTGTGATGCAGGATGGGGTGCCACATGGACATATAAGTGGGACTGTCTGTACAGCCGTGGACAGGTAGGTATTATGGATGTGTGTGTGTGTGTGTGTGTGTGTGTGTGTGTGTGTGTGTGTGTGTGTGTGTGTGTGTGTGCGTGGGTGTGTGTGTACTGTTTGGCAAAACTGTACAGATTTTAAAGTGCTTTTCCCCCACAGGTGGTGAGGTGGGTCAGGGTCCCTCCAACATGCAATCTAATGTTGGTGTCCATACAGACAATGACGGTGATGATAGTACTGTTGAGGCACAAGTGTGGTTGTCAAGGGCTGACACTGCTCCAACATTTGACATCCCCCTTTTATCCACCCCAACTCTGTACAAAGTTTCAGTGCCTACATATACCCCATCACCAGTGGCCATAGCGGATGGACAGCTGGCATTTGGCGGTAGTGCACAGGAAAGTGTGGTAACCATGCCTACTTTATCTGGTCACAGCAGGCATAGCCAGATGTCCAGCAGGGCAAAACATAGGTGGATGTCCCAGGATGCTCATGGTAGGACCGCTGGACATCATGCTCCTGACATAGGCGACATAGTTGGTACCAGTAGCTGCATGTTTCAGGCTGTCATGGCAGTGCAGGCATGTATGGAAAGTTACACCAGACAGGGCCTGAAGCTGCAGATAGCTGCTCTTGCATCTGTAAGTGACAACCTCTGTGAACTTTCAGGTGCCATCCATGCTTAGACCGAGCTCACAAATAGAAGGCATGGTGAGATGATGGCCCTCATCGGCCGTGGTGTGTCCGTGCTTCAATGTGCGGTGGGGATGCGTCGATGGCCACGTGGATGTGAGCCAGCAACCCCAATAGCTGGCAGTCAACGTGAATGTGCTAGAACACCAAGGGGCTCCCGTAGTGGCAGTAGCAGCCCCGGCAGTGCGGGGGTGTGCTGTCCACACCACAGCAGGCTACTTTCATGTGGTCCTGGCCAGTCCCAGGAGGGACCTGTTACCAGCAGACAATTGTCATCAGCAGGTGAGAGTAGCACATCGAGGTTTGTACATGGATGTGCCCATGGAACCCCTGGCAGGCACAGTCCACATGTCCATGGCCGGAGGCAGTGAACTGCACACCCTGCCAGGTATGGTCTGCAACTGTCCATAAACACCTGTGTAGGGCAGCCACATGGCAGAACTGTGTGCATGCATACCCACACACAATGCAAACACACCTAGGGCAACCCCATACCTAAAACACCCACATCAGCTCACCCAGCTCACCGCAGTACACCCCTCACCCACACACATGGTGTCAAATGTATGGCCCACCCTCGGCCTCTGGCAAACCAACATCACATCCTGTGCATATGATACCTGTGCCACATCCCTGAGATCCATACCATCAATGCAGGGACAGGCTGATATGGTTCTGATGCACACGGTGACTGTACAACAGTGTACCACAGTACTGCAGTGTTGTACCACCGTACTGCAGTGTAACATGTTGTAGGGAGTAAAGTGCAATGCATATATGGCAGATAGTGTAGCCATCCAGCCATAATGCCTTATAGCTGTTAGCAACACTGGTTGGTTGTGGTCTCTATAATGTTATCCATTTGTGTTGTAGGCGTACATGTGTCAGCACAAGGATGCCCTGTGCATATGATGATACCTGTGCCACATCCCTGTCATCCATACCATTAATGCAGGGACAGGCTGATATGGTTTTGATGCACATGGTGACTGTACTACACTGTACCACAGTAATGCAGTGTAACATGTTGTAAGGAGTAAAGTGTAATGCATACATGGAAGGTAGTGTAGCCATCCAGCAATGATGCATATTATCTGTTAGTAACACTAGTTGATTGCAATCCCTTATAATGTTATCCATTTGTGTTGTAGGTGTACATGTGTCAGCATGAGAATGGTCTGCAGTCATATTCAACAACGGGGTATGTCACGGTGGTGACACCATGGCTGTGACATATCTGGGGTACAGTTGAACATATGTCACAGGGTACTAAACTGGTTACTGCCTGTGAAACATGGACAGGTGGCCCGCTGAGGCGTGTATACCCTGCAACCTGATGTAGACCCATCCATATACAGGCACACTGTTACTTGGCAACACTGGGACTAGACCCCTACCTAACTATGTAGTGATACTGAAGTGTGAGACTTACATTGCACACACCACACAGCGTTTAGGGTGAGGTGTGTCCCAGGTTGCATGTTACATGCAGAGCATCCCCAGACATGTACAGTATGTTAATGGGTGATGTAATGGGTGTATTTGGACAATACGTAGTGTGACATACCATCATATACAGATTTACAGAGACATAATGGCCAAACACACATGTGAGATACCAGAGTCTATCGCTGCTAACTAACTTGACCGTGTTTCCATTGTGTTACAGGTAGGCTGCACACATCACATGCATAACTGGCTTGGATTGTGGTAACAGTTAACTGTATGGTTGATTGTGAGAGTAGTAACCATAACGTGGTACATGGGACATATGCCGGGTGTACCTTGGTGTAATGACAGTGTACACAGCACCAACATCCCCCACTGGATATTGTCCTCCCTGAAACCCATGATGGCACTCTGCCATACCCACCATCACACATGGGCCGCGACTGTGATACAACCCATAGTATACCCCAACAGTGGTGCTATAGGGATATGCATCTCATGCACATGCCAGATGCATAGTAGGGTATTGTATTGTCAAGCCTCACCTATGGGCAGCAACAACACTATCTGTACTACTGTGTGGCAATGGGTATTGTAATATGAGTATGTGGCCTCAGAATGCTGTACCCTACAGATATATGGACATGCACAACTACACACAAATTCCAGAATAAAATGGGTATCCCATGCCTATCAACCCATTTGTAAAACACTGTTGTGCTGGTACTGCAAGGCTTTTGTAACCAGTATGTGGGGGAGCTTAATAGGGTACATGTAATGTCCCATACAGCAGCAGCTACAACTGACTATGGCAATGGGTGTTGCATTGGTTGTGAAGGCCCTCATGGATATCCCAAATAGAGGTGTGCTAACACACAGACAATGCTATTCTCAGACATGCACATGTACATGTGTCAGTACAGGGGTGCATCGCTGCAGGTTGTCATAGCTGTGTACCTAGCTATTGTCCAAGGGGAGATGGGTTGTGTAGGGGTTGTGTGTATAGCGGTATCCTACCACCTGCCAGGTGGCAGTGGGCAATCTATCAACTGACACTAATGTCGTGACCCCCAGGATGAGAATAACATGCATTACCCAATCCTCCAGGTGCCTCCTGCAGATGGCCACTGAGGTGATCAAGTTGACATGTATGCAACATGCATTACAACACATGGTTAGTGTCTGTGATGGAGACCTGTACCCAAGCATGTTCGGTTGACTGTGGTAGTATAGTGGAGGTACCCGTAGCATGTGGTGCATACAGGGTGACATCTCCTATATGTGCCACTTCTTACACAGCTGGGCAGACATGTCAGTGTCAATTAAGCTTAGGTTGCCTGTACATATTCCAGCTGGATACCTGCCATCTGAACATCTGTACAGGGACTGACAGTCATCATCTTGGCAAGTAGCTATGCACTAGCATGAGTGTGTTGACAGATAGACATCTGACAACAATATATATGCCATAACTACATGTCGGATACCCTCACTAACATGTGCTGTACAGACGGTAGTCTACAGTTACATTCCACATGATGGATCATTACCCAGTAAGGGGTATATACTGTGACACAGCTCACCCACCAGGGATACAACAGGGATGCCTCAGTGTTCAGCTATGCCCGCAGGTGTGCCTGTTGTCAGTACGACATATAGCACTCTGCTCTTGCCTGGGTTAGCACTGTCAACAGTAGTACTGCGATGATACACTAGATGCTAGTGTGACAGCACATACCCTGTGCTACTACACCTGCATGTAACACATTCACATGGATAACAGTGCTGTACAGGCCTCATATATGTCTATGTCCCACACATGACACTCACACCCATTGCTACTGTAATGACAGCACATAGGTGCATGTATTGTACATGGCATTACATACACTTATTAGAGGTTATCAGACTGGGTGATGTGTCCTCATTACCAGGGCTAAGTCATGCTTAGCAAGTATAAACATTGCTGCAATACAACAGCTAAGCTAATTTGCTCACTGGTAAGCAGTGCCTACACTGTGTAAACCCTCATACATTTACCAAGAGCTCAGCACTGCTTAGCTATGCAAACCCACACAAACCCTCTTAAAGCAGCTCAAAACTGCTTTAATTACTCTGTGTCTGACAGCCCTTGTTTTGCCCAGCAACAAAATGAACAGCCCTTGCTGGTCTTGAACCCAGGACCCTGTACACTGAAGTCACAGCACTTAACCACTACCCCATGACCACTGTAAAGACAGCTGTTATTTTACCAATATAGCTGTCAATACACATATTGAGTAATATTGAACAATTGCCTTTAGTTCCTAAATTGTGTAGTCCTTGTTATTAATATGATTGTTGCATCACATATGTTGTTTTATCATAATGTGCACATAGCAGATACATATGGTGAGACAAATCTGGGAGGGTATACACAACTATAAGGTTTATTCATGAAAGGAATATGGTTGTATACATATAATAGGTCTATATATGTACACATGTATACTCATACATATGTCTGTATACACATCTGTACATCTGTATAGTGCTACATATATATGGCCATGTGTAGATCTCTTTGTATGTACACATATACACACACACACACACATATATATATATAGATAGATAGATAGATAGATAGATAGATAGATAGATAAATATAAATATATATATACACATATATGTCTATATAGATATATGTATATATAGATATACGTACATGTATATATAGGTATATGTCTATATAGCTATATATGTATGCACATACTACATGTATAGATATGCCTAGTTATGTTGGTATATATGTAGATATCTATAACTTTATGTGCATACATAGCTATTCTGATATACCTACTACTGTCAATATATATGTAGATATCCATATGTATATGTTCATATGTATCTCTATCTGTATATGTATAGACATATATTGCTCTGTATATGTATATATCTGGGTGTTTATATATATATATATATATATATATATATATATATATATATATTTATATATATATATATATATATATATCTATTGTTAAATAAAATCAAGAATTCAATACACAGGAGGTTCAGATTCAAAAGTTGACTAGTGTACACCAGGAGGCAAAAAACATACAAGTACAGAATTTTGTCTAACATGAAACAGGAAGAACACAATCTTATATAGGTTTAACATTCAAGCTGTGCCCACCTTACTGATGTGGTATGTCCCAGGGCATTTACATTACTTTAGCTTACAGTCCTCTATTCATAAAAACTGCTGATGCTGTATATTTTAAAAAAAAAAGTTTTCCTCTGTTAACAATACGGCCTTGCTATCCACCTGGTCAGACATAATGTCTTTCTGTAAAGTTACTTCTTCAAGGTTTCATATCAGTTCGAATACAATAGCAAATTCAGTCTTTTAATACACATCTTTGTTCACTGTTACACTTTCCCACCAGCTGCATGCTATCTCAGTAACACATTTACAAGGCCAAATCATCCCAGCAGGAAAGAGCAGAAGATTTCATTATTTCACACATTTAATTTCCTGACCCAGCAGATAATCACTTGTGAAAAGCATAAACATTAAAACTTGCAAAGCTAGCATCTGTCAGGGTCGAAGGTCAGCTTGCTTTAAGCCACACTGCAGTTTCAAAACTGCTTACATTTGCACATGAATTAATCCTTTCTGTTATATGATTAATAGAATAAAATGCATTATATACTACTTTGCTTTTAAACTAGCATTTCTCATATATTCAAATACACATTTTTCTAACATTTTCACCCCATTAATACTTTTTATTCTATTTTGAAGTATGCATAGTGTCATTTCATCTCCCAACTTCTTCCACTTAGGATTTTCAGCTAAGTGAGTCATTCAATTTATACTTCAGAAAAAATGTTATCTGAGATCAATTTTTCAATCTCAATATCTTGGTACAAAGTTTCAGTAACAGATACATCAATAAAATCTTTGATTAATCTTTTCATGCAGGGAATTCCACAGCAAACACATGCTCCTATTAGGAGTATACCCACACAAATGGCAATCAGAATATTCATTAGGATGGAACCCCACCCCCCAAATAGATTCTGGAAAAAGTCCATCAGTGGGTTTGGGCCTGGTTCAGTCATGGCTGATACTTGCTGAATTACCTCTAGGTGATTATTAATTTCATGCCTGTTATCTGGTATATACGCACAGCATTCTTCTTTGATAAGCGCACACGTACCACCTCTCACCACTAGGGTGAAGTCAAGAGCCATTCGATTTTGTAGCACAACAGTTCTCATTGCATTCAGTTCATCAGTCACCAGTTCTAGGGCAGAAAAAGTTGCATTACTCATTACTTCGAGAAGTTTCGACAACTTCCTCAGCTCCCAGATCGATTTGACTGCTCCATATGCTGGGAATATTCCTGACCAAGATATAACACTGTCACTCAAGTCCATATGAGCCAATTTACTTTTGTCTTTCACGCTATTATGGTCTTTCCAGCCAGCTTCGATCTTTCCAACTGGATTCACAGGTTTTTCAACTGGACCTTCGGGTTTTCGGGCTGCTTCTCTCATGTTAAGTATCTTACCCAAAGGTAACTCTGCAGTATGTCTTATTGCCGGAACCAAATAACAACTGCCGGACCAATTCTCAGGTAACCATTTATATGCCTTTTTCCCACAAATAAAATAACAGTTTTCTACTTTAGTACTAATACACATTAGCCCGGCATGAAACATTTTCTGATCTATAACTGACAATTGTTTAAACAAAACTGGATTCTTGTGAATGTCATTCATGGTTGTTTTCAGTGAGTTCAAATATGAGTCATAATTAGTATTGCAAAAAGTATTGCCATTACTATTCTTCATATAACACCGGTAAGATATGGTTATATTACAATTGCTCCAGCCCACCTGGAGAGTATCATTTTAATAAAAACATACAATTCCTTTTTGTGTGACAGGTAAAAATAAAGCTATTTTGTCCTGTGATCTCACAGTTCCTGTATCGAAGAGTAAATTCTCCCAAGACTCATTTATCCCCAAAGGGACAGCGGATATTATCAGTCCTCCATATGCTCTTGGTATAGCTGTACAAACCCAGCAATAACACTGTCACTCAAGTCCATATGAGCCAATTTACTTTTGTCTTTCACGCTATTATGGTCTTTCCAGCCAGCTTCGATCTTTCCAACTGGATTCACAGGTTTTTCAACTGGACCTTCGGGTTTTCGGGCTGCTTCTCTCATGTTAAGTATCTTACCCAAAGGTAACTCTGCAGTATGTCTTATTGCCGGAACCAAATAACAACTGCCGGACCAATTCTCAGGTAACCATTTATATGCCTTTTTCCCACAAATAAAATAACAGTTTTCTACTTTAGTACTAATACACATTAGCCCGGCATGAAACATTTTCTGATCTATAACTGACAATTGTTTAAACAAAACTGGATTCTTGTGAATGTCATTCATGGTTGTTTTCAGTGAGTTCAAATATGAGTCATAATTAGTATTGCAAAAAGTATTGCCATTACTATTCTTCATATAACACCGGTAAGATATGGTTATATTACAATTGCTCCAGCCCACCTGGAGAGTATCATTTTAATAAAAACATACAATTCCTTTTTGTGTGACAGGTAAAAATAAAGCTATTTTGTCCTGTGATCTCACAGTTCCTGTATCGAAGAGTAAATTCTCCCAAGACTCATTTATCCCCAAAGGGACAGCGGATATTATCAGTCCTCCATATGCTCTTGGTATAGCTGTACAAACCCAGCAATTTGAAATGTTATAGTCTCTGCATATACATGCTTCATGGCTAGGTATGTGTTAAAATTTGGATGCCAGTCTATAGACGTTTTGTCACGCCTTCCCACTTTCACTTGTATGGTTGTGTGTAGGATAAACCACAACAAGAGGAAAATTGTCACAATTACAGTCAATAAATGTACACTCAACAAAATGATTATGCAACATCTCTGGGGTTGATCTAAATTTCTATTCGCTTTGTTTTTGGCCATCTTGGTCTGGTTGTGTATCAGTCACAAAGTTTCTATCAAGTTGAAAGTTCTTTACCGGTTTGCAGTGTGTCAAATGAACCCAGGACGTCCTCTCGGCCACTCTGACTGCAGTAGGCGTTGCCAACAGAACCTGGTACGGTCCTTCCCACTTTGGACTCACCCAATTATTCCTTTTCGTCACTTTCAGCCACACCCACGACCCTGGGGCCAAGACTGCTTCCACCGGTCTGGTCTGTTCCTTATCTGAAAAAGAGTTAAACTGCAAAACAGATTTATTTGTTAACAGTTTCCTCATATAACTAGCTAATGAACTGTCAGCCTCTTGCTCTGCAGGCATGAGAGCTTTCCACTGAGGCACATAATATGCTCTCCCAAAAAACATTTCAAAGGGAGTCAAACCCTTTACATTTGGAACCGTTCTTATACTCAGCAGTGCTAAAGGCAGACAGTGTATCCAATTCTTTTGGGTTTCCTCAACTAACTTCCTAAGTTTATTTTTGAGGGTACCATTGTACCTTTCCACCAGTCCTGCTGACTGTGGGTGGTAGGCACAATGGTTCTTTAAGGAGATTCCAAAAAATCTCCCAAGTTGCTGAATTGTCTGGTTCACAAAATGTGTGCTGTTGTCACTATAAATCCTTTCTGGAATGCCAAATCTAAGGATTACTTCTTTTATCAGGGCTTTCTCCACTCTTGCTGCATCCGGATTCTTGGTTGGAAAAGCTTCTAACCATTTGGAAAACATGTCTACAATAACTAAACAGTATTTCTTCCCTTCACACTTATTCAATTCTATGAAATCCATACAAATAGTATGGAACGGATAGGGTGGTATAGGAAAACTTCCTTGCTTGGTTTTAAATGCCCCTTGTGCATGGTGCTTGTTACAAGTATGACAAGCTGCACAAAAGTTTTGTGTAATTTGTGAATCCGTATGTTTGGAATATTCGGTTTACTAACTGTACCATCCCCCCTGTTGAGACATGGCACTGCCCATGGCTCAACAAAGCTGCATATCTAAATAAATTAGACGGCAATATCGTTTTTCTCTCTTTGGAAATGTACAGTCCATTCTCAAGAATTGCACCTCGTTTTACCCATTTTTGTTTTTCTGCTTTTGTAGTAAGTGTCTGCATTGTTTTTAACATGTCTAAATCCAAAATCTCAGAGGGTTATAATTCCTCATTCAATAGTAAAGTTTCTGAGTCTGAGGCTGCTTGCTTTGCAGCTGCATCAGCTCGTGCATTGCCTTTCGAAATCTTATCCTTTTTTTTTGCATGAGCTACACATTTACAAATAGCTACTTTGGTAGGTAACTGAATAGATTCTAATAATTCCAAAATAAATTGCGCATGATTAATAGGTTTTCCACTAGATGTTATCATTCCTCTATTTTTCCATTGTTGCGCAAATACATGTACTGTAGAAAAAGCATACTGACTATCAGTATATATGTTTACACACTTGTTTTTTGCTAAAGTACATGCCCGCATCAAAACTATCAATTCTGCTGCTTGTGCAGATAAGTTATGTGGTAAGGATTGGGCTTCTAGAATTTCAGTGTCTGTAACTACTGCATACCCCACCAGATTCTTTCCTGTAGGACCCCTTCTGCATGAGCCGTCCATGTAATATATCACCTCGGCATTATCCAAGGGTATATCTGTGAGATCTTGTCTAGGTAAAGCTAACTGTTCAATTTCCTGTAGGCAGCTGTGTGGTGTGCCATCCGCAGGAGTTGGAAGTAATGTTGATGGATTTAATGTCGTACATCGTTCAATTGTCATATGAGGTTGGCTCAGCAGTATAGTCATACATGAAAGATGTCTAGCAGGAGAGAGATATGCTACTTTTTCTTGCAGTAAAATTATTGCAACTGCATGAGGCACTCTCAATGTGAGAGGGTGGAATAACACCACTGAAGCCGAAGCCTGTACTGCCATTGCAGCTGCAACTACTGCTTGTACACAGTGAGGCAAAGATTGCGCCACTGGGTCTAACTGCAATGAATAGTAGGCTATGGGGCATTGCTTGTCCCCATGTTGTTGCATCAGTACTGACGTCATATATCCTTGCTTGCAATCTACGGTCTGAAAGAACCATTTGTGATAATTCGGAAGTCCTAAAACTAATGAAGAAGCTATCAACTGCTTCAACCTGCAGAAAGCCGTTTCTGCTTCAGGTGTCCATTGTAAAATATCTTGTGCTGCCATTGGTGTCTTATATATCAAGTCAGTCAGTGGAGCAGATTCCAAAGCATAATTTGGTATCCAGCTCCGACAGAAATTAGTTGCACCCAAGAAAGACATCATTTCCTTCTTGGTTGCTAGTTTGGGTGCTTGCAAGATTGCTGTTTTTCTCTCCTCGTCTAATATTCTACCTTCATTGGATATTACATATCCTAGGTATCTAACTTGTTTTCTCCAAAGTTGTAACTTACTTTTGTTTACTTTGTGTCCTTGTATTGCTAAAAATTTCAATAATGCTACAGTATCCTCCCTGCATTGTTGCTGGGTGGGGGCTGCTAGCAAGATGTCATCTACATAAAGTAGAATTTGACTACCTCCCGGTGGGGTAAACCCTGCCAGGTTGCTAGTCATTTCTTGTGCAAATATTGTTGGGCTCTCACAATAGCCCTGTGGTAGTCGAGTATATGTATACCTTTTACCCTGAAATGTAAATGCAAACCAATATTGACTATCAGGATGTATAGGTATTGAAAAGAAAGCATTGCTGATATCTACCACAGAGAAATACTTCTGTTGCGGTTCTAAATCGTTTAACAAAGTATGTGGGTCTGGCATCGTAGGTGCTCTAGGTATTACTGCATTATTTACAGCTTGTAAATCTTGTACCATCCGCCATTCCCCATTCGCTTTCTTAACAGGAAATAGGGGTGTATTGCATGGTGAATCAGGAGATTCTACCAGTACTCCTTCTTTGAGTAATGCTGCTATTATAGGTTTGATTCATATTTCTGCATCCTTTCTCAAAGGGTATTGTCTTTTCTGTGGTCTAAATGCTGACTTTGGGGTAATTGTAACTGGGCCTGCTGTTCGAATAAGTCCTACATCTGACTTGCCTGTTGACCAAAGAGTTGTTGGAATTTCACATAAGGCCTTTTCTTCTTCTTCTAATAAAAATGCTAATCAGCTGTCCTCGCTAGATTGCAAGTGAACAGCTGGATGTGTCTGTGTCAACCAATTCAGTTTTTGTTTTTGTATCCCTTGTTCTGATAGTTCTAAATCAGTCTGTTTCTCCCATCTTGTTACTTTCTCTCCTAAGTCTGCCCATTTTACACTTTTGTTCTTTGTCAAGCTGACATGTGGTAATCGATTTGATCTATATAATGCAAGGAATTCTTGAGGTAATGAACAGCTAACTACACTGTTCCCCTCAGTATCCCAGTACAAAGTACGCAATACTAGTCTAGTTGCACGATTTCTGAGCAATTCTTGCTCATACTCTCTATCAGGTCCTGGTGTAGTACAGTAGTATAGAGTACAGTGTAACAAATGCTGTTGATCAGTGTCGAGGGAGGGGGCTTTACTGATGGCTATGTTCATCAGTTCCTCGGTTACTGCCCCTGGACCAGTTGTGACTAGGTCCTGGCTGTACCAGTAAAAGGTTTCACCCTCCGATCGCACTACAAAGGTTCATAGGTTCATAGGTTCATAGGTTGGTACTAGGCTATCAGCCCTAGGGCCTATACAAGCCTAGCCATAACAATTCTCTGACTATTTCTTCCCACATTATTTACTTTCCTGGACCCCTGTCTAGCAGGGTGACTGACGTGATCCCTGGGGTGAATTTCCTTTCTCCCATCCAATCGTCAAGGTTCCTCTTGAAGAGGTCCAAAGAGGCACTCTGCTTGACATGTATGGGCAATCTATTCCAGAGTCTGGGGAGTCTCTGGGTCAGGAACCTATCCCTCCAGCATGTTTTGTTTATTGTGATGACAAGGTTTAGATCCCTGGAGCATGTAGCTCTGAGGGATTGGGATTTCTTTAAGTGTAGCATGTCCAACAGCTCTGGGTTTGACATGGCCTTGTATGTTAAGCAGAGATCGCCTCTGAGTAGACGATATGCGACAGAGTATAGCTGGAGTTTTTAAGGCGGTCAGCGTAGGGCATCTGCTTTAGGCCTGTGATTCTTTTAGTGAGGTATTTCTGAGGCCTTTCCAGTTGTTGCAGATGTCTTGAGAGGTACATACCAAATGGGGCATTGTATTCTATAATGGGTCTAATGAGGGATGAGTACAGTGGGACAATGACCTCCTTTTTTCTGGATGAAAAGCCCTTCGTGATGAGGTGTGCCACATAGAAGGATTTCCTGACTGTTGTGGCGATGTGGTTATCGAAGGTAAGACCACTGTCTGCCTGTGTCCCTAAGTCTCTTATCACACTTTCTGTGTTTAGTGTACTGCCACCTATATGGTAATTCATGGATACATGTTTTTTTCCCAAAGGGGATAACAATACATTTCTTGGCATTGAGCTTGAGCCCATGGCTCTGGCACCAAGCATCTGTTTCTGTAAGGCCCTTTTGTAGAGTATCCACATCATTTGGGGATTCAATAATGGCTCCCAGTTTGCAGTCATCTGCAAACTTTGTTAGCCAGAGTCCCTTAGTGTTGACCTGTACTTCAGAGAAGTAGATGCCAAACAAGAGTGGCCCCAGGACTGAACCCTGAGGTACTCCATTTGTCTCTGTGCCTCCATACCTTGTACAGTTGGAACTATTGCTATGCCAAATATCTGCTTAAGGTCCCTGCCCAATAGGTTTACTGGACACTTTGCAGAAACAACAATTTTACTTCTCTGGGTCATACCTGAAACAGGGTCAGTTATTGCTATATCATGGGAAAGTGGTTCCCTGTATAGCTGTCCGTTTGCTGCTTTTACTAGTATATAATCAGGTGATTCGGAATGTTCTGGTAACTTGGAGGGGTGTATCAGGGTCCATGATGCTCCTGAGTCACACAGGAATTTGACTTTCCTTCCCTCCACCAGAAGTGTAACTTCCAGTTTCGTATCTGCTAAGTAGAGCTCTAAGCTCGATAATGCTAAGTCCAAAATTTCACTTTCTTCATCCTCCATATCTACTTGCACTTCCTCTACTCCTTCTATCACATTTACATTTGTTTTCTGTTTATTAACTTTTCCTGATGATTTCTGACTTTCACATGATGTATCTTCACTATCATATAGTCAGTCCTCATCTCCCTTATCTTCTGAAATTACCTTTTTGTTTTGCTTGCAATCCCTTGCTAGATGTCCCTTTTTCCCGCACTTGAAGCATTCACCTCTCTTTTTCCTTTCTTCAAAATCTTCTGATCGTTTGTCAGACTGTTTGTTTCCCTGGGCATTCTTCTTGCCCTTTTTACCTGACTGTAACACAAACACTTCAGCTCCGTCTTCAGCAGTGAAGACTTGCGCCTTCTTTTTCTTTTTACTATTAAAATGTCTTTCAGCATGTCTAGCGTATTCAAGTAAGGCTTGTAGCCTCCCTGTTCGATGGTCTATCATATGCTTCGTAATGAAGCTACTAATAGGTGCAATGCAACCTTTCAAAAATGCATTTTTCAATTGTTGTTCATATGGGGAATCATTCGTTTGGTTCTCAGGAACTGACATACCGCTATGATTATTAAAACATTCCAATAATCTAGCATAGTATCCATCTATTGTCTCATTTTCCTGTTGTATGCATTGATTAATGCAAGTCCAGTCTGCTCTAGGTTTCCATTTCTCAGAGATTCGGTCTGTTAGACCTTTCACTCTGTTGTCTAATTGTGCGTCACTATGTGGGAGTGGTTTAAGCTCTGCATTACGAGGATTCCAGGTGCCACAAATCATGTGCCAATCTGGACCTATAATTTGTCTTACTACTTTTTCTACTTCTTCCCCATTCAAGTGGTAACTCAACCTCATGCCTTGTAAATCTTCTAAAAATTTCGTAAAATTAACTTTCGGATGGGGGATTCCCTCAGTAGCTTTCTGGATATCTTCCGGTGTCCATGGTCTATATACTAAGAGTGTTGGGTCCTGCCCTTCCTGTCCTGCCTGAGGATTTGGAACTTCTATAAGTGGGCATATTTCTTCCTCACTCTCATCCTGTAGGTTTCTCTCTATTTGATATGATTCTGTGTCCCTATGTATTTTACGTGTTCGGGACCTAGTTTCAATAGGATCTCTAACAAATGGTTGTGGTCTTGCTGAAACGTCAGGATAACGCGGAGGCGGACCAGCCTGTCCACTCGCTTCATATCCTGAAAAGGGTAAGGGAGGGGGCAAGGGAGGAGGAGGAGGAGCTGTTGCTATTACCAAGTTATTATCTTCTTTGTCTAAAAATAATGTTTTTGAATTTTTAAGCTTCTGTTCTCTACGATTTGCTTCCTCAATCCACCTGTGTGCCTGAGGAATGCCTAATTGGAGTTGCTTTTTTGCCTGACCTCCTGCATCAGATTTAAGCTGTTTAAGGAGTTTAACTAGTGAAGTTTTATCTAGTTTACCATCAAATTCATATTTGTTAACACATTTCGTATAATACCTAACATTATCAGAAGATTGTAATTGCATGTATTTTGCGTCTTCGGTTAGCGGCGGATCTTGCGATGTTTTAGTGCACTGATTTCCCATAGTAAAGAAAATGTTATGTAACCCTTTTTATCACATGATATCAAGTTCTCAGTTCCTTTTCACAGTTTATCTAGAATAACTGCCTACCTTATTCTGTTACCCTGATCTATGACCAAATATACAGTACTTCCTTTTGTCCCTGATCTGCAAAACAAATCTTGACAACAATATACTGTAATCTAGTCCCTGATCTAAAACAGAAAAAAGGCAAATTCTTCCTACCTGAGCCTCCAGTATTGAATCGTCCAATATCCGCTCTTCGGCCACAGATCAGAAAGTGGCCAGCCTCTTTAAACGACAATTCAGTCGGAGGTCTTTTCACCCAAGAAGAACCGTTTCAGTAACTTCTCCACCGGTAGACTCTGATCTGCAGCTGTCCAAGGGAATTCCGGCTAAGAAGGACCAAACTGTTAAATAAAATCAAGAATTCAATACACAGGAGGTTCAGATTCAAAAGTTTACTAGTGTACACCAGGAGGCAAAAAACGTACAAGTACAGAATTTTGTCTAACATGAAACAGGAAGCACACAATCTTATATAGGTTTAACATTCAAGCTGTGCCCACCTTACTGACGTGGTATGTCACAGGGCATCTACATTACTTTAGCTTACAGTCCTCTATTCATAAAAACTGCTGATGCTGTATATTTTAAAAAAAAGTTTTCCTCTGTTAACAATACGGCCTTGCTATCCACCTGGTCAGACATAATGTCTTTCTGTAAAGTTACTTCTTCAAGGTTTCATATCAGTTCGAATACAATAGCAAATTCAGTCTTTTAATACACATCTTTGTCCACTGTTACACTTTCCCACCAGCTGCATGCTATCTCAGTAACACATATACAAGGCCAAATCATCTCAGCAGGAAAGAGCAGAAGATTTCATTATTTCACACATTTAATTTCCTGAACCAGCAGATAATCACTTGTGAAAAGCATAAACATTAAAACTTGCAAAGCTAGCATCTGTCAGGGTCGAAGGTCAGCTTGCTTTAAGCCACACTGCAGTTTCAAAACTACTTACATTTGCACATGAATTAATCCTTTCTGTTATATGATTAATAGAATAAAATGCATTATATACTACTTTGCTTTTAAACTAGCATTTCTCATATATTCAAATACACATTTTTCTAACATTTTCCCCCCATTAATACTTTTTATTCTATTTTGAAGTATGCATAGTGTCATTTCATCTCCCAACTTCTTCCACTTAGGATTTTCAGCTAGGTGAGTCATTCAATTTATACTTCAGAAAAAATGTTATCTGAGATCAATTTTTCAATCTCAATATCTTGGTACAAAGTTTCAGTAACAGATACATCAATAAAATCTTTGATTAATCTTTTCATGCAGGGAATTCCACAGCAAACACATGCTCCTATTAGGAGTATACCCACACAAATGGCAATCAGAATATTCATTAGGATGGAACCCCACCCCCCAAATAGATTCTGGAAAAAGTCCATCAGTGGGTTTGGGCCTGGTTCAGTCATGGCTGATAACTTGCTGAATTACCTCTAAGTGATTATTAATTTCATGCCTGTTATCTGGTATATACGCACAGCATTCTACTTTGATAAGCGCGCACGTACCACCTCTCGCCACTAGGGTGAAGTCAAGAGCCATTCGATTTTGTAGCACAACAGTTCTCATTGCATTCAGTTCATCAGTCACCAGTTCTAGGGCAGAAAAAGTTGCATTACTCATTACTTCGAGAAGTTTCGACAACTTCCTCAGCTCCCAGATCGATTTGACTGCTCCATATGCTGGGAATATTCCTGCCCAAGATATAACACTGTCACTCAAGTCCATATGAGTCAATTTACTTTTGTCTTTCATGCTATTATGGTCTTTCCAGCCAGCTTCGATCTTTCCAACTGGATTCACAGGTTTTTCAACTGGACCTTCAGGTTTTCGGGCTGTTTCTCTCACGTTTCGTATCTTACCCAAAGGTAACTCTGCAGTATGTCTTATTGCCGGAACCAAATAACCCAAAAAACAACTGCCGGACCAATTCTCAGCTAACCATTTATATGCCTTTTTCCCACAAATAAAATAACAGTTTTCTACTTTAGTACTAATATGCATTAGCCCGGCATGAAACATTTTCTGATCTATAACTGACAGTTGTTTAAACAAAACTGGATTCTTGTGAATGTCATTCATGGTTGTTTTCAATGAGTTCAAATATGAGTCATAATTAGTATTGCAAAAAGTATTGCCATTACTATTCTTCATATAACACCGGTAAGATATGGTTATATTACAATTGCTCCAGCCCACCTGGAGAGTATCATTTTTATAAAAACATACAATTCCTTTTTGTGTGACAGGTAAAAATAAAGCTATTTTGTCCTGTGATCTCACAGTTCCTGTATCGAAGAGTAAATTCTCCCAAGTCTCATTTATCCCCAAAGGGACAGCGGATATTATCAGTCCTCCATATGCTCTTGGTATAGCTGTACAAACCCAGCAATTTGAAATGTTATAGTCTCTGCATATACATGCTTCATGGCTAGGTATGTGTTTAAATTTGGATGCCAGTCTATAGACGTTTCGTCACGCCTTCCTACTTTCACTTGTGTGGTTGTGTGTAGGATAAACCACAACAAGAGGAAAATTGTCACAATTACAGTCAATAAATGTACACTCAACAAAATGATTATGCAACATCTCTGGGGTTGATCTAAATTTCTATTCGCTTTGTTTTTGGCCATCTTGGTCTGGTTGTGTATCAGTCACAAAGTTTTTATCAAGTTGAAAGTTCTTTACTGGTTTGCAGTGTGTCAAATGAACCCAGGACATCCTCTCGGCCACTCTGACTGCAGTAGGCGTTGCCAACAGAACCTGGTACGGTCCTTCCCACTTTGGACTCACCCAATTCTTCCTTTTCGTCACTTTCAGCCACACCCACGACCCTGGGGCCAAGACTGCTTCCACCGGTCTGGTCTGTTCCTTATCTGAAAGAGTTAAACTGCAAAACAGATTTATTTGTTAACAGTTTCCTCATATAACTAGCTAATGAACTGTCAGCCTCTTGCTCTGCAGGCATGAGAGCTTTCCACTGAGGCACATAATATGCTCTCCCAAAAACCATTTCAAAGGGAGTCAAACCCTTTACATTTGGAACCGTTCTTATACTCAGCAGTGCTAAAGGCAGACAGTGTATCCAATTCTTTTGGGTTTCCTCAACTAACTTCCTAAGTTTATTTTTGAGGGTACCATTGTACCTTTCCACCAGTCCTGCTGACTGTGGGTGGTAGGCACAATGGTTCTTTAAGGAGATTCCAAAAAATCTCCCAAGTTGCTGAATTGTCTGGTTCACGAAATGTGTGCTGTTGTCACTATAAATCCTTTCCGGAATGCCAAATCTAAGGATTACTTCTTTTATCCGGGCTTTCTCCACTGTTGCTGCATCCGGATTCTTGGTTGGAAAAGCTTCTAACCATTTGGAAAACATGTCTACAATAACTAAACAGTATTTCTTCCCTTCACACTTATTCACTTCTATGAAATCCATACAAATAGTATGGAACGGATATGGTGGTATAGGAAAACTTCCTTGCTTGGTTTTAAATGCCCCTTGTGCATGGTGCTTGTTACAAGTATGACAAGCTGCACAAAAGTTTTGTGTGTAATTTGTGAATCCGTATGTTTGGAATATTCGGTTTACTAACTGTACCATCCCCCCTGTTGAGACATGGCACTGCCCATGGCTCAACAAAGCTGCATATCTAAATAAATTAGACGGCAATATCGTTTTTCTCTCTTTGGAAATGTACAGTCCATTCTCAAGAATTGCACCTCGTTTTACCCATTTTTGTTTTTCTGCTTTTGTAGTAAGTGTCTGCATTGTTTTTAACATGTCTAAATCCAAAATCTCAGAGGGTTATAATTCCTCATTCAAAAGTAAAGTTTCTGAGTCTGAGGCTGCTTGCTTTGCAGCTGCATCAGCTCGTGCATTGCCTTTCGAAATCTTATCCTTTTTTTTTTGCATGAGCTACACATTTACAAATAGCTACTTTGGTAGGTAACTGAATAGATTCTAATAATTCCAAAATAAATTGCGCATGATTAATAGGTTTTCCACTAGATGTTATCATTCCTCTATTTTTCCATTGTTGCGCAAATACATGTACTGTAGAAAAAGCATACTGACTATCAGTATATATGTTTACACACTTGTTTTTTGCTAAAGTACATGCCCGCATCAAAACTATCAATTCTGCTGCTTGTGCAGATAAGTTATGTGGTAAGGATTGGGCTTCTAGAATTTCAGTGTCTGTAACTACTGCATACCCCACCAGATTCTTTCCTGTAGGACCCCTTCTGCATGAGCCGTCCATGTAATATATCACCTCGGCATTATCCAAGGGTATATCTGTGAGATCTTGTCTAGGTAAAGCTAACTGTTCAATTTCCTGTAGGCAGCTGTGTGGTGTGCCATCCGCAGGAGTTGGAAGTAATGTTGATGGATTTAATGTCGTACATCGTTCAATTGTCATATGAGGTTGGCTCAGCAGTATAGTCATACATGAAAGATGTCTAGCAGGAGAGAGATATGCTACTTTTTCTTGCAGTAAAATTATTGCAACTGCATGAGGCACTCTCAATGTGAGAGGGTGGAATAACACCACTGAAGCCGAAGCCTGTACTGCCATTGCAGCTGCAACTACTGCTTGTACACAGTGAGGCAAAGATTGCGCCACTGGGTCTAACTGCAATGAATAGTAGGCTATGGGGCATTGCTTGTCCCCATGTTGTTGCATCAGTACTGACGTCATATATCCTTGCTTGCAATCTACGGTCTGAAAGAACCGTTTGTGATAATTCGGAAGTCCTAAAACTAATGAAGAAGCTATCAACTGCTTCAACCTGCAGAAAGCCGTTTCTGCTTCAGGTGTCCATTGTAAAATATCTTGTGCTGCCATTGGTGTCTTATATATCAAGTCAGTCAGTGGAGCAGATTCCAAAGCATAATTTGGTATCCAGCTCCGACAGAAATTAGTTGCACCCAAGAAAGACATCATTTCTTTCTTGGTTGCTGGTTTGGGTGCTTGCAAGATTGCTGTTTTTCTCTCCTCGTCTAATATTCTACCTTCATTGGATATTACATATCCTAGGTATCTAACTTGTTTTCTCCAAAGTTGTAACTTACTTTTGTTTACTTTGTGTCCTTGTATTGCTAAAAATTTCAATAATGCTACAGTATCCTCCCTGCATTGTTGCTGGGTGGGGGCTGCTAGCAAGATGTCATCTACATAAAGTAGAATTTGACTACCTCCCGGTGGGCTAAACCCTGCCAGGTTGCTAGCCATTTCTTGAGCAAATATTGTTGGGCTCTCACAATATCCCTGTGGTAGTCGAGTATATGTATACCTTTTACCCTGAAATGTAAATGCAAACCAATATTGACTATCAGGATGTATAGGTATTGAAAAGAAAGCATTGCTGATATCTACCACAGAGAAATACTTCTGTTGCGGTTCTAAATCGTTTAACAAAGTATGTGTGTCTGGCACCGTAGGTGCTCTAGGTATTACTACATTATTTACAGCTTGTAAATCTTGTACCATCCGCCATTCCCCATTCGCTTTCTTAACAGGAAATAGGGGTGTATTGCATGGTGAATCAGGAGATTCTACCAGTACTCCTTCTTTGAGTAATGCTGCTATTATAGGTTTGATTCCTATTTCTGCATCCTTTCTCAAAGGGTATTGTCTTTTCTGTGGTCTAAATGCTGACTTTGGGGTAATTGTAACTGGTCCTGCTGTTCGAATAAGTCCTACATCTGACTTGCCTGTTGACCAAAGAGTTGTTGGAATTTCACATAAGGCCTTTTCTTCTTCTTCTAATAAAAGTGCTAATCAGCTGTCCTCGCTAGATTGCAAGTGAACAGCTGGATGTGTCTGTGTCAACCAATTCAGTTTTTGTTTTTGTATCCCTTGTTCTGATAGTTCTAAATCAGTCTGTTTCTCCCATCTTGTTACTTTTTCTCCTAAGTCTGCCCATTTTACACTTTTGTTCTTTGTCAAGCTGACATGTGGTAATCGATTTGATCTATATAATGCAAGGAATTCTTGAGGTAATGAACAGCTAACTACACTGTTCCCCTCAGTATCCCAGTACAAAGTAGGCAATACTAGTCTAGTTGCACGATTTCTGAACAATTCTTGCTCATACTCTCTATCAGGTCCTGGTGTAGTACAGTAGTATAGAGTACAGTGTAACAAATGCGGTTGATCAGTGTCGAGGGAGGGGGCTTTACTGATGGCTATGTTCATCAGTTCCTCGGTTACTGCCCCTGGACCAGTTGTGACTAGGTCCTGGCTGTACCAGTAAAAAGTTTCACCCTCCGATCACACTACAAAGGTTCATAGGTTCATAGGTTGGTACTAGGCTATCAGCCCTAGGGCCTATACAAGCCTAGCCATAACAATTCCCTGACTATTTCTTCCCACATTATTTACTTTCCTGGACCCCTGTCTAGCAGGGTGACTGACATGATCCCTGGGTTGAAATTCCTTTCTCCCATCCAATCGTCAAGGTTCCTCTTGAAGAGGTCCAAAGAGGCACTCTGCTTGACATGTATGGGCAATCTATTCCAGAGTCTGGGGAGTCTCTGGGTCAGGAACCTATCCCTCCAGCATGTTTTGTTTATTGTGATGACAAGGTTTAGATCCCTGGAGCGTGTAGCTCTGAGCGATTGGGATTTCTTTAAGTGTAGCATGTCCAACAGCTCTGGGTTTGACATGGCCTTGTATGTTAAGCAGAGATCGCCTCTGAGTAGACGATATGCGACAGAGTATAGCTGGAGTTTTTAAGGCGGTCAGCGTAGGGCATCTGCTTTAGGCCTGTGATTCTTTTAGTGAGGTATTTCTGAGGCCTTTCCAGTTGTTGCAGATGTCTTGAGAGGTACATACCAAATGGGGCATTGTATTCTATAATGGGTCTAATGAGGGATGAGTACAGTGGGACAATGACCTCCTTTTTCTGGATGAAAAGCCCTTCGTGATGAGGTGTGCCACATAGAAGGATTTCCTGACTGTTGTGGCGATGTGGTTATCGAAGGTGAGACCACTGTCCACCTGTGTCCCTAAGTCTCTTATCACACTTTCTGTGTTTAGTGTACTGCCACCTATATGGTAATTCATGTATACATGTTTTTTCCCAAAGGGGATAACAATACATTTCTTGGCATTGAGCTTGAGCCCATGGCTCTGGCACCAAGCATCTGTTTCTGTAAGGCCCTTTTGTAGAGTATCCACATCATTTGGGGATTCAATAATGGCTCCCAGTTTGCAGTCATCTGCAAACTTTGTTAGCCAGAGTCCCTTAGTGTTGACCTGTACTTCAGAGAAGTAGATGCCAAACAAGAGTGGCCCCAGGACTGAACCCTGAGGTACTCCATTTGTCTCTGTGCCTCCATACCTTGTACAGTTGGAACTATTGCTATGCCAAATATCTGCATAAGGTCCCTGCCCAATAGGTTTACTGGACACTTTGCAGAAACAACAATTTTACTTCTCTGGGTCATACCTGAAACAGGGTCAGTTATTGCTATATCATGGGAAAGTGGTTCCCTGTATTGCTGTCCATTTGCTGCTTTTACTAGTATATAATCAGGTGATTCGGAATGTTCTGGTAACTTGGAGGGGTGTATCAGGGTCCGTGATGCTCCTGAATCACACAGGAATTTGACTTTCCTTCCCTCTACCAGAAGTGTAACTTCCGGTTTCGTATCTGCTAAGTAGAGCTCTAAGCTTGATAATGCTAAGTCCAAAATTTCACTTTCTTCATCCTCCATATCTACTTGCACTTCCTCTACTCCTTCTATCACATTTACATTTGTTTTCTGTTTATTAACTTTTCCTGATGATTTCTGACTTTCACATGATGTATCTTCACTATCATATAGTCAGTCCTCATCTCCCTTATCTTCTGAAATTACCTTTTTGTTTTGCTTGCAATCCCTTGCTAGATGTCCCTTTTTCCCGCACTTGAAGCATTCACCTCTCTTTTTCCTTTCTTCAAAATCTTCTGATCGTTTGTCAGACTGTTTGTTTCCCTGGGCATTCTTCTTGCCCTTTTTACCTGACTGTAACACAAACACTTCAGCTCCGTCTTCAGCAGTGAAGACTTGCGCCTTCTTTTTCTTTTTACTATTAAAATGTCTTTCAGCATGTCTAG
Organism: Protopterus annectens; assembly: GCF_019279795.1. Taxonomy (NCBI): domain Eukaryota; kingdom Metazoa; phylum Chordata; order Ceratodontiformes; family Protopteridae; genus Protopterus; species Protopterus annectens. The sequence goes on from NC_056729.1 coordinate 519,253,155, forward strand.
CATATTCAAGTAAGGCTTGTAGCCTCCCTGTTCGATGGTCTGTCATATGCTTCGTAATGAAGCTACTAATAGGTGCAATGCAACCTTTCAAAAATGCATTTTTCAATTGTTGTTCATATGGGGAATCATTTGTTTGGTTCTCAGGAACCGACATACCGCTATGATTATTAAAACATTCCAATAATCTAGCATAGTATCCATCTATTGTCTCATTTTCCTGTTGTATGCATTGATTAATGCAAGTCCAGTCTGCTCTAGGTTTCCATTTCTCAGAGATTCGGTCTGTTAGACCTTTCACTCTGTTGTCTAATTGTGCGTCACTATGTGGGAGTGGTTTAAGCTCTGCATTACGAGGATTCCAGGTGCCACAAATCATGTGCCAATCTGGACCTATAATTTGTCTTACTACTTTTTCTACTTCTTCCCCATTCAAGTGGTAACTCAACCTCATGCCTTGTAAATCTTCTAAAAATTTTGAAAAATTAACTTTTGGATGGGGGATTCCCTCAGTTGCTTTCCGGATATCTTCCGGTGTCCATGGTCTATATACTAAGAGTGTTGGGTCCTGCCCTTCCTGTCCTGCCTGAGGATTTGGAACTTCTATAAGTGGGCATATTTCTTCCTCACTCTCATCCTGTAGGTTTCTCTGTATTTGATATGATTCTGTGTCCCTATGTATTTTACGTGTTCGGGACCTAGTTTCAATAGGATCTCTAACAAATGGTTGTGGTCTTGCTGAAACGTCAGGATAACGCGGAGGCGGACCAGCCTGTCCACTCACTTCATATCCTGAAAAGGGTAAGGGAGGGGGCAAGGGAGGAGGAGGAGGAGCTGTTGCTATTACCAAGTTATTATCTTCTTTGTCTAAAAATAATGTTTTTGAATTTTTAAGCTTCTGTTCTCTACGATTTGCTTTTTCAATCCACCTGTGTGCCTGAGGAATGCCTAATTGGAGTTGCTTTTTGCCTGACCTCCTGCATCAGATTTAAGCTGTTTAAGGGGTTTAACTAGTGAAGTTTTATCTAGTTTACCATCAAATTCATATTTGTTAACACATTTCGTATAATACCTAACATTATCAGAAGATTGTAATTGCATGTATTTTGCGTCTTCGGTTAGCGGCGGATCTCGCGATGTTTTAGTGCACTGATTTCCCATAGTAAAGAAAATGTTACGTAACCCTTTTTATCACATGATATCAAGTTCTCAGTTCCTTTTCACAGTTTATCTAGAATAACTGCCTACCTTATTCTGTTACCCTGATCTATGACCAAATATACAGTACTTCCTTTTGTCCCTGATCTGCAAAACAAATCTTGACAACAATATACTGTAACCTAGTCCCTGATCTAAAACAGAAAAAAGGCAAATTCTTCCTACCTGAGCCTCCGGTATTGAATCGTCCAATATCTGCTCTTCGGCCACAGATCAGAAAGTGGCCAGCCTCTTTAAACGACAATTCAGTCGGAGGTCTTTTCACCCAAGAAGAACCGTTTCGGTAACTTCTCCTGTGCAGTATTCGACCACTGGTAGACTCTGATCTGCAGCTGTCCGAGGGAATTCCGGCTAAGAAGGACCAAACTGTTAAATAAAATCAAGAATTCAATACACAGGAGGTTCAGATTCAAAAGTTTACTAGTGTACACCAGGAAGCAAAAAACGTACAAGTACAGAATTTTGTCTAACATGAAATAGGAAGCACACAATCTTATATAGGTTTAACATTCAAGCTGTGCCCACCTTACTGACGTGGTATGTCACAGGGCATCTACATTACTTTAGCTTACAGTCCTCTATTCATAAAAACTGCTGATGCTGTATATTTTAAAAAAAAGTTTACCTCTGTTAACAATACGGCCTTGCTATTCACCTGGTCAGACATAATGTCTTTCTGTAAAGTTACTTCTTCAAGGTTTCATATCAGTTCGAATACAATAGCAGATTCAGTCTTTTAATACACATCTTTGTTCACTGTTACACTTTCCCACCAGCTGCATGCTATCTCAGTAACACATATACAAGGCCAAATCATCCCAGCAGGAAAGAGCAGAAGATTTCATTATTTCACACATTTAATTTCCTGACCCAGCAGATAATCACTTGTGAAAAGCATAAACATTAAAACTTGCAAAGCTAGCATCTGTCAGGGTTGAAGGTCAGCTTGCTTTAAGCCACACTGCAGTTTCAAAACTACTTACATTACACATGAATTAATCCTTTCTGTTATATGATTAATAGAATAAAATGCATTATATACTACTTTGCTTTTAAACTAGCATTTCTCATATATTCAAATACTAATTTTTTTAACATATATATATATATATATATATATATATATATATATATATATATATATATATATATGTCAATATGTCAATATGTATATGTGTATCTATCTATATAGATATCTGGATAATTATATATACATATATTTTCACCATATATCCTGAATATGGAGTGTAGCCCTACCTCAGCCCCTTTAGTCACAACTTGGTAGTGCAAGGGGATGTCAGCTGTGTATAGTAGGTATATTTGTAGACTATTGCTACTGTAATAGGGATTGTCTTCACAGACATGGTGTGTGTGGGAGGTCATATCTGCTTTTTACATGTGCGCCATTGGCTACTGACAGGCATCCTAAGGACATCATAGTACAGTACCACTGCTAGCATGTAATGCTCCTGTGGACTACAAAATATTGACTAATATATGTGGACATTCTGACACACTCTGGACAGTCCAGAGGTGTACACAGAACCTCTTAGTGCAAGACATGTGGACCAAGCCTGACAATGTGGATGTTAACAGCCATGTAGATGGATATAACACGTAATGACTGGTATACATTTGCCCCCATAGGTTATGCGTTTACACACCCCTGTCTGTCCTGACACATAATAACCACTGGTACAGAGGTGCCATGGCCACATACCACCCACTAGATATTGACATACATCTGTACAACATCCCACTACTCTGTATGACATACATGACTGTTAAGGGAGACCCAGCAGCAGTACATCTGGCAAGTATCTGGACATGATATCTCACTGGGTAAGTACACTAAGCTGCTAGGCATGTAACAAAGCACTGTGCAGGCTACAGGCAGACTGGTTCAACACTGGCCTACATTTTCTAAGGGGGAATGCACATGTACCTGCATATATAGCAGGCTCTACAGGCATGCCACAGCACAGAGTACGATACATCAGTGTGAAAGTGCATAACCACAGCCAATGTGAACATAGCCACGTATGGTAAGCTAGCGTTATATTACAGTATATGGACTATTTGTTCAACATCATCTTCATATGTGCCACTCACACACTAACCCTACATATACCCGGCTGCTACACATTGTGGTCCGATGCCTGTCTGTGGTATGGACATGTATGTGTATGATCCTACAAACCTGTAAGCCGATAGGGTAACATACAGTGGAGCAGCATGTAACATCAGATAGAATGGGACCAAGAACAATGACATCTACCACAGTCTGTACACAGGCCAAAGTGCATATTATCAATACACACACTGTCAGCATTCACCTTATGTACACAGACCTCAGTACTGTACACACAACCACAGAATGTCCAGGTGATGTCATCAAATATAACCCCTACTATACATAACGTGTAGCAGTCTGATATCTCATTGGCTTGTTATCAGATATGATGTCACTAATTATGGTGTACATATGCACCTCTTACTGCATGACATATATACAAAGGTTGACAGAGTTGTGGCTGGAGGCACATACACAGGGCCAATATTGCCATGTTGCTGTGATAACCTCATGCATTACTGTTGTAATGGGGTTTGTTGCAACATGTGTCTTATGAGGGATATGAAGTCAGTAACCCTCACAGCTGTCACCATCTACAGACTGCAATCCTCACACTACTTTCTGCAGTCTACAGATAGGTGCTCAGTGGGTAACACATAAAACAAAAGGCATGACACACTGCCCAGTCTGCAGATGACCCTACATATGGGGTTCCCTCATACACATAGCACTGATATGGCAGCTATTAAAACATGTAGGACAGCCATATCCACACACCCTGTTAAACCAACATTACTCCAAATGCAGTATAGCAGCACGTACAGTCTGTAGTCAAGTCAGGCACATCCCCCTCCTGCGTTTTGCCCTGTTTCCACAGTGTATGTTGTTAGAGGTAAATCACCAGTCCATCTGAGATGCTGTTTGCCAAACAACAGAATGAGTTCCTGCTCACAGTGACTGAAAAGGCCCAACACCAACATGAAGTTCCTAGATATTGGAGTGTGTTTTCATGCAATTGGCAATGGGAATGTTACCACAGCTGTTCCACATGCAATAAGCTTAAGGAGGGCTGCAATTTGTGCAGAGGCCATCAGCTGATCATGAGCATCACTTAAAATACATATGCTGCTGCCTAAGCAAAGCAGGTGTAGGACTCCACATCCACCAGAGAGGGAGTGAGGAAGACAGACATAGGGAAAGAAAAGTCAGGGAAGGGTAGGAGAGTAAAACTTAAGCATGTTTGTGTCACACACCTACCAGCACAGGGTATCAGACCCCTGACTACTATGTAGTGCTATCACATTTCTATCAGTTATTGCATGCACCACATAGGTTACATATTGAGAAACCCTCAAAACGTATATGTGATGATGAGTGACCTCTGCAACAGGAATATGGTAGCTATACAGTAGGTGTAGTACACATGCCTGTCCACATGAACAGGTGCCAGTATCAACACAGCCACACACTCACAGGGGTGCACACACATTGACACACTTGACAGGGCCAGGAATACAACTCATCACTAGTGAGATTGCCACAACAGATTAATGTGCAGGTATCTCATGCACCACAGGAGTCATACAGAGGTTATATGGGCAAATGGTATGTGGAGGTGTCTGACATTGGACAGCATGCTTCAGTATGCCAATGGGGGTTGTAGTGAGTGTCAGTGTGATCATACGCATCATACAACACACACACACACACACACACACACACACAAACACACACACACACACACACGCACACACAATGTCAGCACTGACATGCATAGGTGCATTGCTTCATGGGTGTGTAGTGGTCGACTGTGCCAGACAGCTATACAAGGCTAGTTGATGGATATACCTTGGCATCAGCCCACATGACAATGGTCTGCATTGTGGCACAGGGGTGTAGTTTCTGGATTTGCCCACACAGGTGGGTATTGTATTCACCATCCAGTCACCTGGGTGACTATTCCATGTGGCCAATGCTGCGCATTGCTTGCCATATATGTGTTCCTTAGTCCATGACATGGATGGTGTCTGAGATGTGCACACCTCCCAAATGCATGTACAGTGACATGTGGAACTGTACCTGGGGTGTCTGGCCCATGTTGTGCACACAGATTGTTATCATCATATGTGCCAGTCCTGGCCTCATGTTGCATGAATTGTTAATGGACAGCAGGTTTACCCTGCACCTACATTGATAGCATGATACCAGCATTCCCTGGTGTCAGTGGCATCTGTCCATACAGGGCATGTTTTTCATGCATGGTATATCCTTTGTGGGTCACATTTGATGGCACCACAGGTGTTGCAGGTGTCCAGTGGGGAACATGGGGAAGGTGTACTATCGGCATGTACGTGCCTATTGGACAGTTGGACAGCGTGCCATGCCCTCTGTAGTCCACTGCAATCACACCATGGTTACTATCAGTGGGCAATATGCAGGGTACTACCAACATAGTTGCTGTTGCCTAGGCAAGTGTGTGTGTGTGTGTGTGTATGAAACATTGGTTGAGAGTGTTCTCTGGGTAATATTAGGGTTGCTAACTTTATTTGCCTGGCCTTGATGTGACATGTAGGGTTATGGATTTGCACCCCAGCCTCTCGGCTATTTCACATCTGTTATCCCTGTATGGCAGACATTGTGATATATACTAGGGTCACCATATAAATTTGCAAAACCCACTCCACATTGAGTACAGTTGTTAAACACTCACACCCACCTCCACACAGGATATGAATTACAAATACAGACACACACACAACACCTCTCATGTCGGGGATTAGAGCTCCTACCTAACTAGTCTATTACACTACAGCACTGCACAGTTATAGGACACCCCACAAAGATTATTGGAGTACTCCTTCCCCAAAGGTGTATTCCACAATGACATCAGTAGGATTGCCAAAGTAGGGCATTTGAATTGTAGTGAGTGTGGCTAGGCTAAAATGCATTGCTCCCTACACAGACATAGAAACAGACACGAAACATCCACAACTGCCATGTGTGGGAATCAAACCCCTACCAGCATTCTGCATCATACTTTAGCACTACACAGTTATAGGATGCACCACATGGATTATGAGAGCGCTCCCTTCCCAAAGGTGTATTTATCAATGAATGACATCAGCAGGATTGCCAAAGTAGGGCATTTGAATTGCAGTGAGTGTGGCTAGACTAAAATGCATTGCTCCCTACACAGACATAGAAACACACACAAAACAAAACAACCAGAACTGCCACATGTGGGAATGGAACCCCTACCAGAATTCTATGTCACACTACAGAGTGAAGCTGTTATAGGATGCACCATGGAGATTCTTGGAGTAGTTTTTCCCCAAAGGTGCATTTCACAATGAATGACATCAACAGGATTGCCAAAGTAGGGCATTTGAATTGTAGTGAGTGTGGCTAGGGTAAAATGCATTGCTCCCTACACAGACATAGAAACACACCACAAAACATCCACAACTGCCATGTATGGGAATAGAACCCCTACCAGAGTTCTGTATCACACTACAGCACTAAACAGTTATAGGATGCACCACATGGATTATGGGAGTACTTCTGTCCCAAAGGTGTATTTCACAATGAATGACATCAGCAGGATTGCCAAAGTAGGGCATTTGAATTGTAGTGACTGTGGCTAGTCTAAAATGCATTGCTCCCTACACAGACATAGAAACAGACACAAAACATCCACAACTGCCATGTGTGGGAATCAAACCCCTACCAGAGTTTTGTATCCTACTACAGCACTACACAGTTATAGGATGCACCACATAGATCATGGGAGCGCTCCTTTCCCAAAGGTTTATTTCACAATGAATGATATCAGCAGGATTGCCAAAGTGGGGTATTTGAATTGTAGTGAGGGTGGCTAGGCAAAAATGCATTGCTCCCTACACAGACATAGATACACACAAAACAAAACATTCACAACAGTCATGTGTGGGAATAGAACCCCAACCAGAGTTCTATATCACACTACAGAGTGAAGCTGTTATAGGATGCACCATGGAGATTCCTGGAGTACTTTTTCCCCAAAGGTGTATTTCACAATGAATGACATCAGCAGGATTGCCAAAGTAGGGCATTTGAATTGTAGTGAGTGTGGCTAGGCTAAAATGCATTGCTCTGTACACAGACATAGAAACACACGCAAAACAACTACAACTGCCATGTGTGGGAATAGAACCCCTACCAGAGTTCTATATCACACTACAGCATGAAGTTGTTATAAGATGCACCACAGGGATTACTGGAGTACACCTTTCCCAAAGGTATATTTCACAGTGAATGACATTGTTAGGATTGCCAATATAGGGCATTTGAATTGTAATGTGTGTAACTAGCATAAAATGCATTGCACCCTACGCAAACAGAGACACCCACACACACAGTTGCCATGTTTGGGTTTAGAACTCCTATCTAACTAGTTTATCACACTGCTGCAGTATATAGTTATATAATGTGCCACAGAGATTACTAGGCTGGAACTTTCTGAAAGGTGTATTTCACAGTGTATGATATCAGCAGCCTTGCCAAAGCAGGGCATTTGAATTGTAGCAAATTTGACTAGGCTAAAAAGCATTGCTCTCTCCACAAAGAGACACACACAGTTGCCATGTCTGGGATTAGAACTCCTACTCAAGTGTTTATCACACTACAGCAGTATGCAGTTATAGGATGCACCATGGAGATTATTGGATGACAGCTTTCTGAAAGGTGTATTTCACAGTGTATGACATCAGCAGCCTTGACAACGTATGGAATTTGAATTGTAGTGAGTGTGACTACCCTAAAAACCATCTCTCTCTCCAGAGACAGACACACACATAGTTGCCATGTCTGGGATTAGAACTCCTACATAACTAGTTTATCACACTATAGGAATACACAGTTATAGGATGCACCACAGAGACCACTGGGCTACAGCTTTCTGAAAGGTGTATTTCACAGTGTATGACATCAGCAGCCATGACAAAGTAGGGCATTTGAATTGTAGTGAGTGTGACTAGCCTAAAAAACATTACTCTCTTCACAGACAGACAGACACACACACACACACACACACACACACACACACACACACACACACACACACACACACACACACATGCAGGCACACACACACGCAGACACACACACACACACACACACACACACACACACACACACACACACACACACACACACACACACACACACAGTTGCCATATCTGGGATTAAACCTTCTACCTAACTAGTTTATTACACTACAGCTGTATGCATTTATAGGACTTACTGGCCAGCACCTTTCCCAAGGGTGTATGTCAAAGTGGATGACCTCAGCAGGCTTGTCATAGTAGGGCTATGGGGAGGGCAGTGTGTGTGCATGGGCCATAACCCATTTATCTAGAGGATGACACACCACATGCAAGCACACGCAGGGTTATATTCCACAGGTACGTGTATACAGCTGCTAGATGACTACTTCCTTGTACAGTCATGTTGCACAGCTAGTACTTGCACCACATAGTTCATAATCCTGACAGATACCAGTGGCTAAGGTCTACAGTGAGTGACATCCAAACCTCATGTGGCTGTAGCCATTTGGCTGTGTGCTGGCTGGACCAGGCCTCATTATGGATGGCCCCTTGTGACAGTCACTCTCTTCGACACATCTATGTACGTCCACTTTTGACTTATTATAGTGTGTTGTCCTTGGATATATGCCTGTATTCCTATCCAGTGTGTGCGCAAAGCATGAGTGCTGCATAATGAGGAGTGTCTGCACTAACATCTGCAACTGCCAGATATGTCTGGTCCACTGTTGTTTGCAAACATTGCCTTCATTTGTTTAAGTGTGTGAGCATGCCCTGTATGAGCTTTCAGTATGTTGTTGAATGACATTGCCTTCATTTCTCTAAGTGTGCGAGCATGCCCAGTATGCCCTTCTGTACTGAATGTGTGGATCAATTCCAGGTAGTTTGTACTGCAGTGCAGACCTTTGTGTTGTGCATCTACAGGTAGCATACTGTTTCTGCAGGGTATCCGTCAATCATGTGGCAATATGGGGCCAAAGTGTGCAGGGGATAGTGTGTACTACAGGTGATTGTGTCTGTGCTGCTTCAGCTGTATGGTACTGCTATTAGTAGAGATATTCAGACATGTGTACTGTTATACACAGTGATGTTTTCTGTCCTCATGTACTGTCAGGCGAATATTCTTGCTCACAGTAATGACTTGGGGGACAAGGGTGACTGCAGCTGTGTCCAGTATTGTGGGCAGACACGTACGTATTCGTGGTAAGTTATGCCATTCTTGAGGGGGAGCTGCAGACACTTGGTGCTGGGTTTGGGTATCCAGTATAGCACCTTGGTACAGTGCTGGCAGAGGATCCCATACTTGTCCACCCATCAACATGACAGTATGGCCTTATCTTGCTGTGGCAATTCCTCACTGCTGTATAGATTTGCACAGGTTAGCCAGAGGCATGGGCCATGGGTCAGGACATTTACCCTATTGTGGTGTATGGGCAGGTGTGTAGCCACCCATTTATGTGTTTGCAACCAGAGATAGTGTGTGCACACAGCTTGGTGTTGGACCCTGCACATTCCATTCTGCCCATGCTCCCACACCCCCCTCTGTTATTCTAATCTCTTCCATACATTATGCATACATTCTCTGATACTTTCCCTAAGGCTATCACCCCATCACAGGTGTGTGTTACTGTTGGTCCACAGTTCATGCAGTGGGACATGGTGGACATGTTACTGTGGTTTGTCCACATGGCCTTGCATTTGGCTTATGTGGAGTGCATGTTGTTATTTGGATATCCATGACATAACATGCATTGGCAGTACATGTGAGACACAGGCCTTTGGCAGATGCCTGTGGGGCATTAGGTGTTGCTGCAGGCCAGATGTGGCAGGCCGTTGCATTCTCTCAGTTCTACAGTCCCAGACCACCATACAGTATATTCCCCTGGGGTGACAGGGTAGGTGTGATAGGTGTTCATGCCAATACCTTCTATCAGTCTTGATCAGATGGTGTGGATGCTGGCAGGGTGCTACCTACAGCTAGGGACATATCTGCATGGGACACCTGCACTGCATGCTGCAGTCTTACGCTATTTCCATATACAGGTGGGGTCTTACTGTACCCATTCCTCACAGCATGGATATTACCAGAGATATGCCTGTGGGTGGTGTTTGTGTGGCTGGGTGCATGTATGCTATGTATACTACTTGTATCTGACACACAGATATGCATGGGGCATTCCAGTTATGCTGGCATGTGCAGGTACATCAGCTGATTCCCAATACATCAGTCCTATTTCCTTTGTGATCTGCAGGTGTTCAGGCAGACATCACCGGTATCCCCTACTACAGGTCCAGTTACTGTGACGCATACCTATATGTACACATCCAAGTGTGTCTCCATTTCACAGTGACACATGATATACTGTATGTCTGGTGTACTTTCCCCTGTGTACTGCTTGTATATCTAGCCCAATAGCCATGCCATGTCAGTCTTTCAGATGGTGATACAAATTACCACCATACATTTACAATGGCTTACTGCTTGCATGTGTTATACTGGTGGGGATTGCCTCTGGCACTGCAGTTGTGAGGGCTTGTCCCTCTCATCAGCAGTAGTAGGCAATGGCCACCAGGTCTTACCTCAACATGCATACTTGCTGACACTCACACACATTATGAAACACACACCATCCTAACACACACAGACCTGCATATTGTGCAAATACTACAACCTATCCTGCTACCTTTGCCACCTCTGGGCATCTGTGATCCACTCATATTATACCTGCTCATACATGTGACTACATTTCTACACAGGATCAGGGGGGGGGCACACATGAGTGTCACTACATTTCTACACTGGATTGGGGAAAGGGGCAGACCTGTCTGTTTCCACATGTCTACATAGGCGTGGGGGGGCACACCTGTCTGTTAGTACATTTCTACATAGGATTGTTTGGGGACACAACTGACTGTTTCTATATTTCTATGTCGGATTGGGGGGGCACAACTGACTGTTACTACATGACTATGCTGGATTGGGGGTAGGGGCACACCTAACTGTTTCTACATGTCTACATGGGAGTGGGTGGGGGCACACCTGACTGTCACTACATTTCTACATAGGGTTGTGGGGGGGCACACCTGACTGTTTTTACATTTCTACACAGGATTGTGGGGGCACACCAGACTGTTACTACATTTATACACATAATTGGGGGGGGGAGGAGACACACCTGACTGTTTCTACATTTCTACACATGATTGGGGGGGTGCACACCTTACTGTTTCTACATGTCTACACAGGATGGGGGGGAACACCTGGCACTTGCGCACATTTGCTATGACTGTACTGGTATGTCAGGTACTCCATTTCATTCTGTATTCTAACCTGCCATACTGACTAGAGGCATATCAGTGTACTACAGGTCTTAGCTTGAGTTCCCCTACATATTAATGTCTGACTTCCTACCATTCAGAACTAACATCCCACTGCCTGACCTGCTGTGGTCAGTCTGTTTAGGCCTGGGGAGGAGGCTACCCATAGGCATCATTCACAGGCCATAGCACAGGCTCTGTTTGGGTTTGTCTACACCTGTGCTGCTGGCTGAGACTGTTGTTGGGTATGTGAACCCCCCTGATTGGCAGGTGTGAGTCATATGGACACACATGTTGCCCAGCACATTTCCTGCAGTGAGTTTTGTCATCCTGTGTAGTACTGGCTACTATGGTGACTCCAGTATGTATTACAGATATCATGGTGCCACTATGGGTGTCTACTATCTGCTGCCATAACATTCAGCCACCCAATTCCCTTGCATGCTCACATCCATACCATAGATACAGGTAATGACACATTCTACTCCATTTGGCAATTGGTATGATGATTGACTTACCTTGTGGGTGTGGCAGGATTGAGGATGGTGCTGGAGGGCTGCCTATATCGGATGCACATAGTACACTCCCTATACATGGTTGAGCACAGGTAATGTCATGTTTGGCATCCCTTTTACTGTATGTGCGAGTCAGACAGAGGTGTCATTCCCTTGGTCACTACTGTGTCAGTGTATGTGCTATGCATTACCTCTTTGCCAAGGCCAGGGCATATTGAGCACACCTCCATCTGCCTACTGGGGCAGGCTCAGGTTGTTCCTCCTCTGAGTCACTCTGTGCCTGTGCAGGCCTTGGCATTGGTGGGGGGCTGTGTGGCCCTGCCCCGTGCTGTTCCTGCTGCAGCTGTTTCCACAGGATCATATTGTGTAGCATGGCACATACCATAACAATTTGAGTACATGTAACTGGTGAGTACTGCAAGGCTCCACAGGATGTGTTCAGGCACCAGAACCATGACTTGAGCATCCCATACACATGCTCTATTATAAGTCTGGTCTGTGCGTGTGCCTCATTATGTTCAGGTGTGAGTGCATTTCTGATGGGCGTCATCAGCCATGGCTCCAGTGTGTAACCAGCATCCCCCACTAGGTGACCGTAGGGGATGTCCCCACTGGGAAATCTCTGGTACAGCTTCATCAGATGCCAGATGTGGGAATCATGATAGCTTCCAGAGCAGCCAGCACACACATTCATTATAATGTCCTGGGTATCACACATGACCTGGCAGTTGATGGAGGGGAGGCCCCTGCTGTTGCTGTAGGCCCTACCCTGATCACCAAGTGGTGCTTTGATGCATATATGCGGGCAGTCTATAGCACCCACTACCTCAGGGTATTCTGCTATTTGGTGGAAGAGACACATATTGCTGGCTAACACCTCAAGGGTGTTGAGGAAATATACGTGCTCACTGGCATGTGCTGACATGACATCCGGGAACTGGTGGAATACTCTGGATGCTAATGCCTGTGAGATCTCCATGATATCCCCAGTTGAGCTTTGGGAGGTACCTGTGGCTAATATTCCTAGGCCTACACATACCTTGATATCCACTGGGATGGGTTCCCCCTCTGTCAATTCTGTGTGTTAGGTGAGGCCAGCACAGCTCAACAATTTGCTGTAGGAGGTCCCTGTCCACCCTATAGCACTCCACTCTCTCCAGCTCATGTAGCCCTTGGTAGGTTACCTTGGGTCTGTACACTCTTCTCCGTCTCCTCACTGTGGGTTGATTGGCAGCATTCACATCCTCATCACCCTCAGCCTCTTGCACATGTTGTTGTATGTTGCCTGCTGCAGCCCCTATCATTTTGTAGTTTTGTTTGTTAAAAGTTCCCCGCTTGTTTACACTGGTGGTGTAGAGTATGGGAAAAACCAAAGGGGAAGGTGTTTGCATAGTTTATAGTAGTGTTCTCGGATGGGCTGGGCTGCTGCCTGTGTAATTGGTTGATTCTGATACATTTCACCTGCCAGCTATGCTAGTTCTCCTTGATTAACTTCCTACCACTGTTTTCCCTTCCCATTGCCTTCCTGTTTAAGCCCAGGGGCGCGCCGTGCAAACACAGTGCTCAAATGTGCACAGAGCTGCTATTTCCTGGTTTACCTTTTTTTTTTCTTTAAAACCAGGTGCCTGGCGCGCACACCTGCTTAGGCATTGTAAAGAGTGCTAGGCAGACTCAGACACACCCCCTTGCTTAGCTGTGCTTAGCTAGGAGAAAACCTGAGCCACAGGGCTCCAATCTGCTTACAGTATACCTGACCCCCCCCCATGATGTCAGCTAACTCCTAGGCTTGCACCAAGCTATTCCTGCTCTTACACTGTTGGGACCTAACTAGCATGCTGGGGAAAACTGGGATTCACTATCATTCCCCTCATTTGCATAGGATTGCCTGCTAATGCATAGTTACATGTCTCACTCTGAGCCTCCCCACTTAGCAACCACTACTCACTGGCCATGTTGTCTTCTGCCTGCCATTGACTATAATGGCAAATTAGTGATTTTGGTTAGAATGCTTTTTGGGGGGTATTTTATTTTATTTTTAGCCCAATTCCGTTTGCATGCAGCTGCCCTACGCTTAAACAGCGAGATCGGCTTAAAAAAAAAAGTAGATTTTTTTTCATTTTTTACACTGTTTTCAATGCCAATGGACTTACACTTGACCATTGGCATGCTTCCTGACTGATATGCACCCTTTATTTGGTGCTGTCACAGCTCCGTTTTGAAATTTGCAGAAATGCACTCGGTTACTAACCGAGTTCATTTCTGCAGATTACACTAGGTCTGCACAGTCAGTTTCCAGCTTCCTGGATCACAAATTCACCTCATTTGCATGGATTTCTCCTGCAAATGGGGTAAGTTGCATACAGGGGCTGAGTCCGTGCAGGACTAGTGCAGGACTGCTCATGCATGCCCCTACAGGCTATTCCTGGATCGCACAGCAGCCATATTGCCTGCTAGAGCTCCTGCACTAATCCTGCACACCATGCAAGGCTTGCAGAATCCAGGGGACTGTGCTTAGGTTCATAGGTTCATAGGTTCGTAGTAGGCTATCTGCCCTAGGGCATTTATAAGCCTAGCCAGAGTGTGTGTGGCTTTCACCACCCCTTAGGATGAGAATACTACGCCCATTTATGGTTTAATTTACTGTGCCTCTGTCTAGTAGTGACACAGAGATGACCCCCTGGGGTAAACCTACGATCTCCCATCCACTTGTCAAGATTTCTCTTGAATAGAGTTAGTGAGGGGCTCTGCCTAACATGGATTGGGATTCTGTTCCAGAGTGTAGGGAGCCTCTGGGTTATGAATCTGTCCCTCCAGCACGTCCTATTTATTTCTGTGTTGAGGTTTAAGTCTCTTGCTCTCATGGCTCTGATGGATTTGGATTTTCTGAGGTGGAGCATGTCCATTAATTCTGGATTGGACATGGCCTTGTACGTCAGGCACAGGTCACCTCTGAGTAGGCGGTATGCGACTGAATAGAGCTGGAGTTTTTCAGTCGGGCAGCATATGACATATGTTTAAGACCCTTTATCCTCTTGGTGAGGAACTTTTGGGGTCTTTCCAACTGCTGCAGGTGTCAGGTAAGATACATCCCAAATGGTGCATTGTACTCAATCATTGGCCTGATAAGAGAAGAGTACAGGGGCACAATGACCTCTCTTGATCTAGATGTGAAACCCTTCATGATAAGGTGGACAATATAGACGGTCTTCCTAACCACTTTGGCAACGTGAGTGTCAAATGAGAGGTTACTGTCAACCTGGGTCCCTAGGTCCCTGATTACCTCTTCCGTACTTAATGGATTACCACCTGTGTGGTAATTTGTGGGTACCTTGTTTTTCCCAAAGGGTATGACTATACATTTTTTGGCGTTCAGCTTAAGGCCATGGCTCTGGCACCAGTTATCCATTTCTATGAGGCTTCTCTGAAGGATGTTTGTGTCCACTGGAGTATCAATTATGGCGCCCAGTTTGCAGTCATCTTTGAACTTTGTCAGCCACAATCTTCCTATGTTTGCCTGTACCTCGGAAAAATAAATGCCGGACAAGAGGGGTCCCAGGACTGAGCCCTGTGGGACACCGCTTGTGACTGGCTTAGAGTCTAACATAGCTCCAGCAACTCTGACCCTGTGGGTTCTGTCCTTGAGCCAGTTTGCAACCCATCTCGTGACATATGGATTTACATTTAAGCTGGTGAGTTTGTCTATGATGCCCGAGTGGGGTATTGTGTCAAAGGCTTTTGCAAGGTCAAGGTAGGCTGTGTGAACTGCCTTACCCTCATCAATGGCCTTAGTGACTGTTTCAAAAAAGTCAACCAAGTTCAAAAGGCAGGATCTGCCCTTGACAAAGCCAAATTGGGTAGGATCCAATGTCTGTAGGTCCCCAATGTCTTTGTTTATGAGTTCCATAATGATCCTCTCCATAGCTTTGCAGACCAGGCTCGTCAAGCTTATGGGGCGGTAATTTCCAGGGTCCGTAGAAGCACTGCCTTTGTGAAGTGGGACTACTGTTGCTGTACGCCACTCTTTGGGTACGTATCCTGTAGTAAGGCTAAGATTAAACAGCAGCCTTATGTGTGGGTTTAGTTCCTCTTGGAGTTCATGTCGCACACAGCCCGGGACACCGTCCGGTCCCATTGATGCTGTGTTTTTAGCTTTAGAGAGGGTGGCTCTCACCTGGGCATCTGAAATGTTAGGGAGGCTACACTCTGCTGGGATAGTTATTTCTCCTTTTGGGGGGGAGGGGGAGGAAAAATTTGCACTGAACCTGTCTGCAAGAATGTTGGCAATGTCATTGGGTTCAGTGTATTTTGTGTCATTTTGGACTAACTCTGAGCATATCTGGGAGTTTCCACTCAGGTTTCTAACATAGCTAAAGAAGGCCTTGTGATTGTCTTTTGTGTCTTTTGCGATTTTTCTCTCAAAGTTGGCCTTGGATGATTTTATGAGTGATCGTAGTTTTTTGCTAGTACTGATCAGAGATGCCTTCCCTTTTAGGGATTTTGCTCTGTCATGTAGTAGCTTCCTCCTTCTGTTGTAAAGTTTGTTTATGGCCGGGGTCCACCAGACCGGGCGCCTGCCTTTGGGGGAATGGGTCTTGGTTTTATTTGGGATTGCATGATCCATGCATTCTTGAAGGTGCCCATAGAAGGCATTTGTAAAGGATTCAGCAGTGTGGGTTGTGGTTTCCACTGGCCCAGGGGCCTTGAAGGATACCACTTCAGTCTTAAGAAGTGTGAAGTTGGCTTTTGAGAAGTTCTTCACTGTGGTCTTTTGTGCAGGGGGTGGGGCGGGATGTGGATTTCCAGTGAGATTAATTTATGGTCTGATCTTACCAATGAGGGATATACTTCGGTGTGGAGCATTTTGTCCCCATGTTTGTGATGATCAGGTCTAGTATATTGTCTCCTCTTGTGGGAATGGTGACTAGTTGTTCCATCGCATTTGAGTTTATGAATTCTAGGAACCTTTGGGCTAGGGTGTTGGGGCTTGAGTAATGTTCCCAGTCTATGTTTGGGTAGTTTAAGTCTCCCAATATGATGGTATTTGGAGAGACATTCATACTCTCCAGTGTCTTCAGGAAGGCTGTATGGGGTTCCTGAGTTTGAGAGGGTGGTCTGTAGCATGCTACAAACTGTAAGGCAGTTTTGCCTATGGTTAGTTGCACCTGGATGGTCTCCGATGCTTCGAGCGTTGCCACTAACCTGGAGGTGTGGGTATCTTTGATGAATATGGATACTCCCCCTCCTTTTGTGGTTCGGTCCAAGTTTTGGGGCTGGAAAGCATGATATGAGGTAAAACCTGATAGTGCTGGGGTGCTCTCAGGAGCCTTGAACCAGGTTTCAGTCACTGCACAGACATCGATGTTCTCCATACTGAGGAGGGCTTCGAGGGCATGCATCTTGAGGTTTAGACTTCTGGCATTGAGCAGCATTACCCTTAGTTTTTTTCCACTTGTGTTTTCTAGGGAGGTAGGTTTGTCATTTGAGCCTTGCCTAAAAAAGGCACTATGGGGGTGGCAAGAGCCATGGCCAATATCCGGAAGCCCAGGGGTGACAGGTGCAAGCCATCCCTTGCGAAGCAGCGTGGCTTGTCGAGCATGTCATCCTTAGCTTATGGGAACTTGGGCTTTGAGACCCTAAAGCTTGACAGGCATTTTGTAGATTTTAAATGTTGTACAGCTACAGCTTTCCAGTAGACTCAGGCATCAGTCATTAATTCCTTCACAACAAATCCTGGTACACATCACATCACAGTTCTGCCTGAATTAGCAACATCCCCGTTTTAATAACATACATCTGTATGGTTGTGAAATGCATTTTCTTCAGATAGTGTAAGTGGAGGTAGCTGAACAAAAGAAATATTCTAGGAAAAAGCAAATGATCTAAATCCTAAATTTAATAATTAAAACATTAAGATTTTGGAATAACATTTCCTTATCCAGGTCATAAAATGATATGCATATATAGATGGCAGTTAAAAGCTGATCCAGTCGAAATAGTTAATTGCAATCCATTTTAATTGCAGTTATGGTCACACTAAAAGGGGGGACAACACATATTTAGAGCTTTCCCAAATGTCTAATCTTCAAAACACGTTTAATATTTACACTGTTATTTATTGTCTGATAAAGTGCCGAGTTATTGGCATGAAAGCACTTACTTTTTATTACAGTTCCTGTTTTTATCTGAAGCTTTGGTGGTCCTGGATTGCTGTTTTTTGTTACTTAATATTTATACCATCAGAAAGCCCCTGTACACTTGGTGTAATCACATTGTAGAAGATGCAGTTTGTTAACTACACCTCTCTTTTACAGCTTATGAGGTTTGGAATATCAGGGAATTCAGCATGCATTCTTCAAAATATTTGATCAAGACATTCTTCATCCTTTGATTACTTATTCCATTAGTTCTCCAATTATAATATGGGAAGTATATTCAGTATTACCAATATTTTAAGGTGGAACATACATAGATTGCTACATATATTACATTTCTTGTTGTATAGTCTGTCCATTGTTTTAACACATATTTATCAGTTGCACAAATTAGGAAACTTGCTGAACTCTTTCCAGATTTAAAATGGTGTCACCTACTCAGACTTTCAACTGGCCTTCAATGTAATATATGTTAAAATGGTCAGTGAGATTCTGTGCTCTTTAATATGAGAATAAGTCTATTATAATTGTATATTGTGTTTCACTTTGCTTTTCTCACTGGTCTACTAGTAACATATTTTTAGTATATCTCTATGCCTTATAATATTGTTGAAAATTTTTGAAATGTATAATTTTCAGCTGTTTCTTATGCAATATATTTGATTTTTTTTTTAAATTTTATCAGTTAACAGAGCTTTTCTCCCAGGGCCACTGCAGAAAATGGGCTCTTGTGACCCCATCAGTCTTTCACGGTAAACAAATGTCAATAAATAAATAAATAAATCACAGAGATTTTCAATGGCAGATGAACTACTTAAGGTAATATTCTAATTTATTCTAACTTTCCTTAATCAATTCCAAGATACCCATGCCCCACAAATACGTAGAGTTCCATTAACCCTCAAACAAAAAATGGCTAACCAAAGAACCAAAATCCTCACACAAGTTATCGGACAAAGTCTCAACCATATTGTAAAAGGCTCCCACCCCAGCAAATAAAGGTCAATTCATACAACTAAGAAATAACATCAAAAACTATCAGCAGACAATGCATGCCTTCTAATTTTCTTTCAGAACTCAGCTCTCAGTATACCTAAAATACATTTGGATTCTTGTGGCTATTATCAGTTACTGAACCAACCCCCAAACCTCTTCAAAACAACACCATCTCCACATTCTGAGGACCTCTTATCTCTTAAGACTTCCAACTAGAATTTGACAATGTACAAAATCTTAGCTCCCCATAAACAATCATTTTTTTCCTAAAATAAATCCTTATTAACTACTATCCATTTTACTTCAAGGCCATGATCACTATATTAGTAAAGCTGTTTACAATACCCCTTAGATGTCCTTTTGTCTCTTTCTCTTTCCCTTTCTTTAAAGGCCACGTTTTCCCCTATTAAAACACGTTTACAGTACCCACCTCATTAAAGGTATCATGCTCCAGTTAGTGGTTGAGCAGTTTTAGATCATAAATTGAATGCTACAGACATTCACTGCAATATCTATTCAGCTTGAACTGGGGGATTGCTTTTTGAGGATTTTTTGCCTGTTTCTGCACTGTGGTGTGACTTTGCAGGAGGTATATATCATTTATAAGGGGTGGGAGCACAGCATCCCCACATGGGTGGTGCATGAGGACTGCCCCCCCCCCCCCGCAAACAATATATTTCTTGCTTTTTTGTATTTTTCAACCTAACATTTTTGGTTTTCATTTCAAAAGACATGTTTTGATCACACATAGGCAAACCTGTTCTACTTATAGAAAAAGCCAGTGTTAGATCCATTCCAAAAATTACAGACTCCTCTTCAGCCGAAGATATCAGACCCATTTCAGTCAACCCAACCTTAGGAAAATATGAGAAAAAATAGTCTATGATCTAATTACACAACACCTTTAGACTTATAAAAGTATTCCCCTTAATCAGCACAGTTTTTGGTCAGGCCATAGCACAGCGATGTTATATAATGACAGGTAACATATTTCAAAACATGAAAAAAAGAAACCATATCAGGCAGCCTTTCATAGACTTGAGTAAGGCCTTTGATGGTGAAGACCACCCTCTCCTCTGCTGTACAGCTTGGCTCTGCACTAACACTCTACCCTTGTTAACAGAGTCCCACAGTGGTCATTATTATCCTCATTTCTAGTATTCTTATACAGCAACAGACTTCCCTCTGACCTCAATAATTTAGCCATCTTACTTTATGCAGATGATATGCTATCTGCAGATCAGGTCCTTCCACCTCCCTCATTGCAGTTCTCCAAAAGTAAGACCTTTATTGGCTTAATCACAACAAAATTAACACTATGATGATTGGAATACCCCATAAAACTACTCTGCCAATTGCTGCATTATATTGGATAATAAAAATAACCTGAACAATATCAAAAGCTAGAGATATATAGTAATATGGTTAGATCCTTCTTTCAACTTTTAATACCTTTACAAGTAACCAAAACCAAAGTAAGCAAACTTCTATTTTGTTCTATGTTCCCACTTGCTGTCCTCAGAGGCAGGTTCACCATAGGCAAATGCAGCCTACTCCCACAGCTAGACTATGTTCTTCTACTGATGTCCTCTAAGAGGAACCTACAATCCACCAATGTTTGAATATATGTGTCTTTTTTCCCCAGGAAACACCATCACAGTACTACCCTGGTAAAAGCTAAATGGCTTCCCATCATGCAAAGATTCGCCCCTACTTGGCTCAGTGTTTTTTACACTTGTCAACTTGGAATCCTTCCTTTCCATTGCCAATGAACTTTCAGAAAGACAGCTTCTATACAGCATGACATCTATCTCCTCTTCAGCTCCAACCTTGATATCCCATACATCAAGCTTAAATACACACAGCACTATTTGTGTATCTTGGCCCCTAGAATCTGGAAATCTAACTCCAAAGAAATATGTGACATCATATCCATAACCAAATTCAGGAAATAACTAAAATACAGCTCTTCAAAATATCTAAACATCAGTGCTCTATCAAAGGAAACATTGCATCGACCTACTAGGTTTGGAACACTACATACCTAATGATTAGATTAATGAGCTTTCAATCGCATAGCCCACTACTGTGAAGTTGAATTAATGAGCTTTCTCTCAGGCTGCTCACTGTTGTAAAGTTCTACTGTAGTAAAACATCTTTGAATTTTAATACGCAACTACTGTCATTGTTAATTAACTTATATTGCTTTGAGCATCCCCGCACTTCTCAATTTTATATTATATGTGATTATTTAGCTCTTTTTGTTTTCTTTTTAAATCATGCATGCATTTGCCATTTTGTGTGCTTTACATTCGGGGTGAATTTGAAAATGGTCCAGGAGGACTGTTTTTTTAACCCTGGTAAGCAAATGCATAACTAACTAACCAACTAAAATCACATCTTCAGTCACATTAACAGCAATGGGTTATATTTACTGACTATTCAAACATTTTTGTCTATTTATTGTTCTTAAAGTTCTTAGTTACAGTTACATTGCAGCTTGCATTATTATTCAAAATTGGATTTTTGTTACCTTTCTTCACACTAGCAATTTGTTTTCCAGAATTCAAGCAGCATATGAATGTTGCAGTAACTTCTACCTCTCATGTAACAAACTTTTCTCAAAAAAATCTTTTAAAAGTGGCTTCATACAATTCCACAAAACAAAGAATAGATTGCTTACAACTGCCTTGTATGAACTACTATATGTAAGCACTTTATTAGTATCTACTTTCTTTGTAAACCATCTAAGTACACAGCATCCATGGGACCTGACAACATCCCAGGCTGCGTTCTACATGAATTGCAGAATGAACTGGCGCTCCACCTAAGCACCATGTTCAATCATAGCCTCACCTCAGGCTTTGTGCCCACTGAATGGTGCACCGTGACAGTTATCCCACTCCACAAAGGGGGAGCCACCACAGACTCCAGGAACTACCACCCCATTAGCCTAATGAGCCATGTCTTCAAGGCCATGGAATGTACCATCATGGAACTTATAAACAAAGACACTGGTAATCTCCAAACTCTGGACCCCACCCAGTCTGGGTTTATAAAATGCAGATCATGTCTCCTAAACCTGACAGACTTCTTTGAAGCAGTCACCAAAGCCATAGACGAGGGTAAGGTGGTTCACACAGCCTATCTAGAACTTTCCAAGGCTTTTGACACCATCCCCCACTCTGGAATTATAGAAAAACTCACTTAACTAGGTATAAATCCCTATGTCACAAGATGGGTTGCCAACTGGCTCACTGACAGAACCCACACTGTGAAAGTAGCAGACTCCTGATGCTGCATCAACTGTTGTGAACTCTCATGGTTCAGTCACTATCCTACTTTCTGTGGCAGTCATACTCGACTGTTACTGCTGTTCTGTTATGTACTCTGCCCTCATCTCCTCTTGCCTTTTCCTGATCTCTTCCAATTGTTCTTTAACAAATTGTCTTCTGCTTTTCTGTGCACATGTGAGTGTACCAGTATAATCTGTTCTATATGACATCATGCATAACTGGGGCTACTTTGGCGTCATCTCTCATGTTCTGATGTCTTCATCTCTCCATCCTACTAACCATCATAGGCACCTCATCTCAATCACTTCAGGCTTCCTCAATTGCTGAGTTTTAAACCCTCATTCTGCATTTTAACCATAGAGTCAACAACATCTGTAAATATTTATTTCGTATAGTATTATATTAAACTTGCACTGAACACTTGCTATGTTCACATTAATTATATAAACACCAATAATGTGCTGTTTTGTTTTACTATGCCTCTTACAATATGAATCACAACTAGGTTGTCTTATATTGATCAAAAAAGAGCAGCAGACAATATAATTTAAGGAGCAAATATATAATGTAGGTGGTCAGTAAAAAGAATGTCAACTGTCTGTACTAGAATCAGAGCTACAGACTATAATTTGCAAACAGCACCCCTAAAAATGTTTTGTGAACTTCTAGTTGTTTTGTTATGTTACATTGAGAAGAACCATACTGAATCAGCCAACCCTGCATGAACGTAGTCACTTGTCATTTAGCTAGGTTTTTGGTTAATAGGGAAGTATTAGGCAAGCTGCCATTGCAGGCTATTTTAATACTAGCCAATTTCCTTTTTGTGTGCTCAAAATAACCTATCCCATTTGGTTATAGATTGGCCTTATCCATCCCATGGTTGATAATCATATATTACCCCTAATAAGAATAACTGGAATCATACTATAGATAGTTTGAGGGGATCCTGCATGGGATAAAGCATTTAGGAGCTACCTCTGTACATTAATAGTACAGGGGTAGTCAGTGCTAATTTTTTTCCCATCCATAGATTTATGTTGCCCTTGAAAATGGACAGGGATGATCTTTGTTTTATGTGGATTGGATTCTGTTCCACAGCAGCAGTATCTTCTGCAAAATATACCCATTCCTTTAAAGTATTCTGTTGATGTTGCAGAAGAGATTTTGATTCCTAGACTGAGTATTTCTGATGTCATTTGACTTGCTGATGTGCAGTAAATCACTCAGTAATGGATCAGAGGATCCCTTGGATGCCAGATACAGGTCATCTCTTAGTAGACTATAGCATATTGAGTATAATGACAGGGCTTTGACCAGGTCCATTTAAGACACGTTGTTTAGGTCCTGTATCCTTTTAGTAAGGTATCTCTGTTGGAGTTCTAGTTGTTGCATGTGTCTGGACAGATGCACTGTCCCTTATGATATTCTGATAACATAATTTCCTCCCTCTGACTGTTTATTAGCTGTTGACAATAAACACAGAAGTAGCAATGTCTCTCCCCTTAAACTACTCACCAGGCTAAAAGACGTTTGATAAACTGCTTAACATTGATACTGCTTTCACTAATTTTAGTATCAAATTAGTGAGTTTTTTTACTATAATTAGTTTACTGGTTCATGCTGGTTGTAGAAGAAGGTTTCCAGGCTAGTTGTTTTGTACTGAAATTTAAAAACTCAGTAGCAAGTCCACCCAGACTTCATTCTAAAACCAAACTCCAAGCAGTTATAGTTACCCCTGCCCCCAGAGACATTCCTGTCAGTACCATGGACCAGCACTTCCCCATAACTTTTCTAGTCAACCTGATTGAGATGGGTATCTTGAGACAGCGGAAGACTTATCTCATGCTGCCTGATGATCATCTGTTATTCAAACAGTATAACACAGTTTGTGAGAGATGTACACATATGGTATCCTTGGAAGCAAAAATCTCACACATAATAATCTCTGACACCAAAAACTGTCAACAGTACACTGCAAGTCAAACTTCCCAAAAGCCATGATAATACACATAATCCATTATTTGCTGAGGCAATAAAGGTTAACTTACCTAAACCTGAAAGACCTGCAAAACACAGCAAAACACAGGCACAAAGCACATTCAGCATATTAAGCCTACTTTCTTACATAGCACAAGGAGTCACAAAGTCAAAGATGCTGAACCCACAAGGCAGGCACCAACCCAACCAAACATTCTTGTTATAAGTGACTCCATTGTAAGACATACAGATGTGTTTATTAGTCTGAGTAAGGAAAGGGTAACAGTTAATTGCTTGTCTGGAGCCAGGTATTTCTTGAACAAGAATTATCATTATGACTCTGTCATAGTTCATGCCTGTGTTAAAGACTTGATGTGTACCTCCCTGGATTATATGGACAGACATGATGGAGCTCTCTGACTAGGTGTCCAAGGCAGGTATGAGCCTAGCAGTGAGCAGGATTCTACCTTCTCCAAGGATGATGCTGGAATATATGTAAAATATGATTGATTTCAATAATTGGCTTAATTTTGGTCTCGTTCAAAGGGGATCCAATATTTGTCAGGCAAGGAAGATATGATGTATGGCCTGCATCTATCTCCCCCCTAGGGTTTTGACTGTTGGAAAAGATATTTTCAGGCACTGCCAACCTGTTAACCTTCCAACTTATCAAAACAAGCAAAGGAAAATATGAAGGTGTTACTGATCAATTCTAGGAGCCTGAACAAGAAACTTCACTCCATGCAAGCCCTTCTCACTCTGGAACACATTGACATCTGTGTAGTGACTGAGATATGTCTTAAATAGCAGAAAACACTTCAGCAGCACAGGGCTTTAACAGTGTCCACATTTAGACCAGCTATTGTGCAGCAGGGGACAAAAGGCAGAAGTGTATCAGTCTACATCCAGACGAGACTCACATAAATTTTGGTAAAGCAGTATGATGCAGTAGAACTTCTTCATGTCCAAATAACTACCAGAAAGTTTGTATGCCATATATTAGCTAGGTGTAGAGCTCTCTCTATGACAAACGAACATCACAATGCCCATCTACAGCAACTAGAGTCTCTCAGTACTAAACCCAATACCATTTTCCTAGCTGATCTAAACTATCCCGCTATATACTGGGAAACCTACACCACCACTAATGCAGAAGCACAGAGATTCCTGGACTTTGTCAATACAAATACTCTGGAACAATTAGTCAGAGTACCCACTAGGGGGAATAACGCCTTGGATCTTGTCCTTAGTATGGAAGCACCTTGCACAATCCCTTGCATATCTTCATCACTTGTTAGGTCTGACCATAAAGCAGTCTTCTTCAAAATAAAACTGAAACTAGCAATCACTTCCATCCAAAGTACCTTTAGAAATTTCTTTAAGCCAAACTACCTACTCCTGTATGATACATTGGAAAGCTATATCCCAACCAAACCCAGTTAACTCCACTAAATATACAGAAATGTACACCACCACACTATACCAGCATGTAAACAGCTGTGTAGATGCAGCTCTATCCCACAGAAACAAATGCAGGGCAAAACCCAGAAACAATCCCACATGGTGGAACCATAATATCAACAAGCTTTATAAAAAAAGGAAAAAAAATTACCAAAAGCAAGAACAGCAATTTCCAGAATGTTCACGCCCTTATCACTGAAATAAACATACAACTCAGGAGCTTAATAAAATACACCAATGCCAAGTTTGATGCTAAAATAGCTACCAAAGCAAAAGACAATCACAAGGCATTTTTAGTTAAGTCTGTAATCTCAAAAGCACAGTGCAGCATGCACTGATCTGATTGTGAACAATGTTACCTACACTGTTGCTGGAGCTATAGCAAACCTACTGGCAGAAAAATGTAGCTCTCTCTTTACCACTCTCTCCTCTCCATCTGTCCTAGAGGTATACTTCAAACTGTCTCACTTCCAACTATCACAAAAGACCAAGTCCTAAAAGCTAACTAAAAATACTGTGTCAATGGATCCTGACAATATCCCTGAATACATCTTAAATAGCATGAAGTACAATTTAGCCACACCCCTTATTCAGTCTCAGCCTCCATACAAGTTTTGTGCCAATTGAATGGAAAACAGCTACAGTCATTCCCCTAAATAAGGGAGGACCTTCCACAGATCCAGGCAATCACAGTCTAATAGTCTGACCAGCCTCATATGCAAAGCATGGAAAGAGTTATCATGTATTTCATCAAACAGGAAATAGGGAACTTCCAAACACTGGACCCATAATTTTGGATTCGTCAAGGGCAGGTCATGCTTACTTAAGCTTGTGAATTTTAAATTTTATTAATTTTATAGTAAAATTATTACAACGACAATGATTATGCATATTCATAATGATCATAGGTTCATAGGTTCATAGGTGGGTACTAGGCTATTGGCCCAAGGGCCTACATAAGCCTAGCCAACAAAATTCCTTGACTTACGCCACCCAAGAAAGTTATTTTCCTATGCCACTGTCGAGCAGAGACACAGAAGTGATCCCCATGGTGTATTTCCTATTTCCCATCCACTCATCAAGATTTTTCTTGAAGAGTGCTAATGAAGAACTTTGCTTGACATAGATGGGTAGCCTGTACCAGAGTATGGGAAGTCTCTGGGACAAGAATCTATCCCTCCAGCATGTCCTGTTTATTGTGGTGACAAGGTTTAGGTCCCTAAAGCGTGTAGCTCAGAGGGATTGGGATTTCCTTAGGTGTAGCATGTCCAACAGCTCTGGGATTGACATAGCTTTAGATGTTAGGCAGAGATCACCTCGGAGTAGGCGATATGCTACCGAGTAAAGCTGGAGTTTTTTGAGACGGTCAGTGTAGGGCATTTGTTTGAGGCCAGTAATCCTCTTTGTGAGGTACTTCTGTGGCCTTTCCAGCTGCTGCAGATGTCTTGTGAGGTACATTCCAAAAGGGTCGGTGTACTCTATAATGGGTCTAATGAGTGTCAAGTAGAGGGGAACAATGACCTCTTTTTTCCTGGATGAGAACCCTTTTATGATGAGGTGTGCCAAGTAGAAGGACTTCCTGACTACTGTGGTGATGTGACTATCAAAGAAGAGACTACTGTCCACCTGGGTCCCAACGTCTCTTATCACATATCCAGTGTTAAGTAGATTGCTGCCTATGTGGTAGTTCATGGGTACAGAGTTTTTACCAAAGGGGATGACACTGCACTTTTCGGCATTGAGCTTGAGGCCATGGCTCTGACACCAGGAATCTGTCTCAGCGAGGCCCTTCTGTAGGATGTCCACATCATTTGGGGACTTGACTATGGCTCCTAGTTTGCAGTCATCCATTTCAAACACAAGTACAAATAACCTTAAGGGAAGACACAAGTGAAGACAAGCTAATAGCTTAAATAGTCAAGGTGGGAGACTAAGAGGAAAGGCAAAAAAAAAAAAACATGAAAATAGAAGGGACAGGAGAGAGAAGTAAACAGTGCTGATTTTATGCTCAAGCATGCCCACTGTCATCTGTGCAGTTTTAATATATTGTGAAAGGTGTTTGCATTAAAGAAAATCTCAGATTAGGCCCATAAGTTAAATATATACCCAGTTCAAATTTCTGCCGAGATTCTAATAGCAAAAGTTATCGTCCTGTGAGGTTTCTGCCAGCATTCCATGGCAAAGCTTGTAAAACATTGAATTTAACTACATGTCCAGTGCCATTATATATAAAATGTAATGATTATGTGTATCTGAAATGCATTATTGCTCTAACAGTTATCAGCTCCATTCATCACAAAATATTTTTGCAGTTTAAATTTATCATCATGTGCTATTTGTTATTCACACCTGCATTATCTAACATGCATAACTGATGATATCATATTATGGGGGTGGTGGGAGGGCTAGATGCCTGCTATATATTAAGTTGTCTAAGCTGCTTGTATATCTGGAGCATTTCCTTTCACAGAGGAAACCACTTTAGTTTTTTAGTCTTTTTTGAACACTGATGAAATTATTATATTTGTTAACCACTTCCAGTAGCAAAACATGTGGTAAAACTGCATTTTACTTTTTATAACATGCTTTCTGGCATGTTGTTTTGTACAGGTGACAGTAACAAATGGTTTGATTGCTGATTCCTCCGCAGAAGCTCATAAGCGGCATGTTAATAATAAGGTGCACAGAATATATTAACTTTATGCTTCTTCATCTAGTAAAATAAATAATGCTCTCAGGTTTCCATCCCAATTATGACTGCATTCTGTGTTAATGAATGTTGGAATTCTCCTCTGTTTTTGTTTCCCATTCCTTAGCGGATGTTTCTGTAACTCAAGAATCCTGATGTGTGCACATGAGGTCACATACCTGAGACTGCAGTTGTTCAACTTTAATTGTCTCTGTTTAGCGGGTCATAAATAAGGCCTTGTTATAATCTGAAGAGCGTGAACAGCAGGAGAATAGCTTTATGTTCATTTTCAGTGGTTAAAAGAAACAGTCTTCAATAATGAGTGACCTATAATATCAGCTTATTTCAGAATTTCCTAGACAGGAATAAGTTTATCCATATTTTTCAGTCATTTGCTGTAACTTGTCTCATCAGTGGACTTCTTAAGACAGATACTTTTTACTGCAGCATGGCTTTCATGATGTGCTCACATGTTGCAAGCTGAACTGACAATGTGAATTCAATGTTTTGTTTAATTATTGAACTCATTAATATGTGGTTTTTTTTTATAATAGATCATATTAAGCATTGAATAGAATTACACTGTTTGGATTTAAACTCATACTCAAGTCACATATTTTAAGCATCTTAATTTTAGGACTAAGTATCTGAATGAATGGTTGGTTTGGTTTTATCACTGAGTTGTGACATCTCACAGCTAGGAATAGCTATTATGGGGGACCATGGGATGAATGTCACATTAAAGGGTATGTGGGATTCGGGAACTGAAGTCTTGTCAAACTCCATTGACATGTCTAGTCTCTGAATTACATACTGCATAATTTTATGATTTAGAAGTGACTAACATATTACAAATTGTGCAAGTCCTTGTATAGCTGTCAGTTACCTCATAGCTGCCACAGTTCTACTGAAATGTATCTTTAGTTATACAAGCCAGCTGTGAAGATGTTAAACAGTTGTGATTTGAGAGATCCTCCTAACCTGACTGTCGCATTCAGTAATAACACATTAAAAGAATTTAGAGAGAAATCTTTCAGTGGATTTGTTCCTATACAATGCATCTCTTTACCAGTTGTGTTTAATTATTTTTCTTGCTTCTTAGTTTCTTCATGAAAGATAAAAACAGAAATTGTTGTTTTTGATGATTATATTAGGTGCTTTGTCACTATTTTACTGCTTTTTTACTTGTCTTTGTTTTTTGAGTTTTATGAAAGATCTTATTACTGATTATACATTTACTGCTAATTGATTATACATATATTACTGGTAATTTTATCAAGTTTATAATAAGTTCTATAATAAAATGAATGAAAGTGCTAAAACAGCTTCTTTTTGACATATTAGTTCTATCAATTATTACTTTTACAGTACAGTCTCCTGGCTTGGTTTATCAGCATGTTGTCTAATATGAGTATGTTGCTGTTGATGAAATGCAACCGAATGGTCTTTCTGGAACTTTCTGGAACCCCCTAAAAAAGGACTTTGCTCATTAAGCCTTATCTGGACATCATTTATTCATTCAATCAATAAATGTGATACTGCACCCATGTGACTGCCATGAAACTGATTTTGTACAATTTGCACATAGATGCTTCAATGTTATTTGCACAATAAAGAAGATCTGTAGCCACTGATGTAAATGTTTTTTCTAATTTTATCATGTGATTGAACGGTTGACTCATTTTGTAGGGTCCAATTGCAGTTGAGCATTACAGTGAGTACATCACTAAAAGATAAAAATGGCTTTTTACTTAGCATTTACCATGAGAATCTCTATATTCTGATAGTGTCAGCAGCAATGATATTGTTGAACATTCTAAAATTGCTTTCAAAATACTAGAGAGCTGCTCTTGTCAGGAGTTTATATCAGGAAACACGTAAAATAAAGTAGAACCATATGATCCTACAGACTGAAGTGCATTGCTTTTTCAACAAATGCATGAATAGTCTAGAAGTTTCCACATCTTCACTCTGCACTTTTCACGGGTAGCACCTAACGGTGACAAGTTGTGACCATACTTAGAAGAATGAAACTTCAAATATACAAAAGGAAACATGAAAGAAGAGTGACAAAGGTCAAGATTTCAGGCTCCATTAAAATCACTTTTTTATCCTCATTCCTTATAACATTTTTTAGCTCCTATGTTTTACTGGCTCCAGTTACTCCATGTCGTGAAGAAAACACTGATAACATGTCTATTAATTTAGGCATCTTTTTAAGCAGCATATTTATGAATTTTAGGGTCTTTTTATTTGGGGCCTAAAAGTTATTGGCAAACAAAGCAGCATGTCAAAGGAAGACTTCAGTGCACCAGCTGTGGATACAGTTTCAGGCGACATGTTGAAAGCAGTTTGAGTACTTAACTATTCAACATAGGATAATTATGAATTCTGCTCACACCTGCTAGACTCCAAAACACATAGTGTGTGCCCAACACAACTAAAAAATGTTACAAGCTGCAACTCCTACTTTGATTCTGAAATCCTCAGAATATGCTATACTGTATCAAAAGGAATGGAAACTATTACTATGGAATACAACAGAATCCATAATAATAAAACAATTTAAAAAAAAGGCTACCTGTAGTGAACAAACTGCAACAGGCTGCAGTACTGTAAGCCATGGAGGTGGATGTGGCTGTGCACTCTAGAAGGCTGCCAGCTACAGTGAGAGCAAGACTGCAACTAAGCCAACTGTCAGATCAACAAGTCATTGACAAGTAACGGCACAGACAGCTGGTGTCAGTGCAGACATTGCAAGGCAACTCCATACCTCTTGAAACAAAAGTGTGTCTCAGCATGGGTGTACTTGTATCTAGGACATTCCAAAGACACAAGGGCGATGCTGTGGGAGTGTCACAAACAGATGCCAGTCATATCTTGTCAAAATTCCTGACAGCAATGTACAGCAAGCTGAATGACTGCATACACTTTCCACTTACCCCTATGGAGCAGAGAATGGTTAAGTGAAAGTTCTATAACTTTTCAAACTTCCCATGTGTACTTGGTGCAGTAGATTGCACCCACATTGCTGTTAAGACCCCAGTTCATCCAGAAGCATACAGTTACATTAACATAATGGGATGGACATTCCTGAACTGCCATTTCATGTGTGTAGCAGATGGTAGCATAACAAACATCATGACAACACACCCTGGAAGTGTTCCTGATGCTGCCATGTGGGAGAAAGTGGTTTGAGAGCTGCATTCCAGCAAGGTGAAATACCTGAGGGACTACTACTGGGTAAGTACAGGAACACAGCTAGGATGCAACCTAAGGACATCCCTTCCAATGATATCCATGCTGGCAACATTTGAGTTTACTCCCCACAGCAGGTGACTGTGGTTATCCACTTGAGCCATGGCTAATGACCCTGTACAGAGAACCATCAAACCCTGCAGTGCAGACCTAAAATACAGTGCATATAACAAGACAAAATAGCATTGAGTGTGTGTTCAGTGTACTAAAGGCTAGGTTCAGATGGATGGACACATCCAGGGGTGCACTACAATATACACCTGAGATGGCAGTAGCGATGATAACTGTATGCCTCATGCTGCACAACATGCTAACAACAGCACATGGTGGTCTTTCAGCTGTAGGTGTGGGTGAACTACCCCAAAAACCCCAGATGTCTGAAGATGACATCCCACAGGTGTCAGAGGAGGACAAAGAAGACACAGGGGGCAGAAGACACAGGCAGGTACAGCCATGTGTGCAGGTCCAGGCAACACGGCAGTGTCTGACACACAACTTTGAGTCATGAAATGCCACACGTACAGAAATACACACATTAAATATTGATGCTAAGGTGTTTCCCACTACAGCAGCACAGACTGCATCTAAAGGCAATTATAGAGTAGATGTGAACACTGAGCATCAGTCATAATAACATAATCATAACATATAATAGTATGAAAATATACAAATCGGTCACAACAGGGATCATCAGCTCAGGGCACAGCTAACATAGGTATGCACAAAGACTCATATTGTTGTATCTGTATATGGCAGACAATAAGAGACACACATCTGTTCAATGCATTCCTATCTGTTCACTATAACAATGCAAAGAGGAAAACAACTCAGGACATAATGCAAAACTGTAGTTAATATCACAAGTAAAATATATCACTGAAAAGTATGGATGAAGTAATGCAATAAATGGAGTCAGCTATGGTTAGTAAAACTGTTAGACTCCAGCAGCATTAGGCTTATCAACGAACACAGACAGATGACATTGTCAGTGTTCTGCTCAGCAATCTTTATTGCCATGTCATGAGACTGACATTACTGGACAGAGTGGTTCAACTGTCAGTGTTTCTCTAATGCAGACTAAGGTGTCCATGCTGACAACTCACACTGCAGTCTTGTCTGCCCCTACAACATATGGAAATACTTGGCCCAGTTTTCTCCACAGATAAGACTGATGGGGTGATGCCAGTATATGGAGATGCATTGTGGGAAAGAGCATAACTCCAACTTGACTGTCTGGTTCTGACTGTTGGGCTCACATCAGATGGTCCAGCAGCAGAAGTCTCTGGATGTTGGATCATAGACATTAATACCTGATGGGCAAGGATTGTTCTGCTGAGAGGGGCCCTGCCTCTCCCATTGGCTAAGCACAGTCAAGACACACAGAACCCTGTTTATACTACTGCACTGCTGTAGTACTGTTATGGCCAGGAATTCTATGGACCATGCCACAGATAACATACTTTAATTCTGTGCAGCCAATGATGCCATTACCTCATTGTGCTACCACTCCTGTCCTTCAAATGGCACACCCAGCTGGTGTGCAACCCTATCTGTGGCAGGAGGAAGTGCATGGATGTCAGATCTATGATGTTGCTGGGAATGTTCATTTGCCTGTAGGAGTAGGTGGACACACTCTGACATGTGCACATGAACACCAGCTGCACACCTACATCTACTGTGATGAGCAGTACCAGTAAGTTGTGAGAAACTGTCAACATCAGTAGCAGTCTCAACATGGGTCTGTTGTTCACAAGCCTCATCCTTTCCACCATCAGATATCTCTTCATTGTCAGAATGGCTAGACAAGTTTTCCTCCACATCTAAGGCTATAGCCACATGGACATGGCTGTCATCATCTGGGCCAGACTGATCACCATGTCAGTGTTTTGTGTGCTAGGGGCCTTCCTGCCATACTGAGACACATCAGTTCTCAAACTGGAATCAGTGGATGGGGTAATGGAGGATAAAGGCAGTTGATGTGCTAAAAGAAGAGACACATGACACAGATCAGGACAACATGCTTATATCACGTGTTGTATATCATTAAAGATATATGACATATATATCACACTGCAATGTTACAGATAATGATGAGTTACCATGAGGTCTTGTCTGTGTATGGGCCATGGAATCTATATGACAGGGAGATGACAATTATGTGACATACCCAACATACCTGACATATGTCAGCAATACAACCATAACACACACCTGGCAAGTCCTCATGGGAATATGGTATGGGAGGAGAGGGATGAAATGCAATTGTTGTAGGGAAACAAAGTTATAAGCTTCTTATTCACATTGTTACCAGCATGGACCATTCGAACAATGTTAAAACACACATTGGGTATTACATAAACATACCTCTTTTTGTCTACTTCATGCTGATGCAGCCTGGCCTTGGAATGGGTAGAAGGATCCAGCATTAATGGAGGATAACAACAGGAATAACAGCAATGAACTGTATGAAAGATAGTTAATAGCATACCTCTGACAGACTCCCAATGTTGTGAGTTTGTGTGCTGTACTGCAAAAACTGTAGCAGCAGTTAAGTAAAATGAAAGACAGCACAGTCGTGTATGCAGGCAATGGAATGATAACATGATGACATATACGACACACTAAGAGAGACTGCAGATATTCATGTGAGGTTTGGTGCACCTGTTGGCCAGATACCCTGTGTAGAAAAAAGAAAAGGCAAAAAAGCAACATTAATATCATGTATCACAGCTCTGTTACACATTGCTGCCATCTATGAACCTGCTGTGATAACATACCTGGTCTGTCTGTACTTGCACCTGATGGCTCAGGCCCCCAGTAGATGCATCTGTAGTGCACATTGTTAGGGAAATATCAGTATATGACAGTAAGCAGCAATGCCATGCCATGAGGCTGAGGCAATAACAGGTAGTGGTCATGGTAACAATATATGAATATGCATGTAACAGCAGTATATGATATCTGTTGAGGCTGTCAGTGGGATTCAAACCTCTCTCCAGTAGATAACTGGGGAATAGAGGTCCAAATACAACAGCATCTTGCCACAGGAGCCACAGTCTGCCTGCATTTCACAGTAACACACTACACAAACATATGTGTACAACAGAAATGTGCAACAGTTGTAACAGTAGTGCAGTTACAGTCTATATAGGTTTTATTCAAAAACGGTTGGTCATATGACATTATACATGATGACCTTTTATAAACACAATAATTTTTGAGCAGTGAATGCCATACACATCAGCAGAGAGTATGTGTAAATTATTATTATTATAGGCCCATAGATTAGAACTAGGCTAACTGCCCTTGTGAGCCATTTCAAGCCTAGCCAATTACCCCATGTCAGAATCAAACCCTGTACCTTATGTCTGTAAGGTAAACACCTTAACAATTATGCCATCCTCTCTTAATTGAACAAGTAACGGAAAGTGTTAGAAACCTCAGAATCTATAACCATGCCACAGATAGTATGGAACCTTTTTGTATTGAAGCAGTATTTCTAAGACTTGTTTTAAGAACCATCAATGAGTAAACATCCATAACAGCAAAAGAAATACATAGCACCTAGAGACATACTGATAATGTCATAATCCATAGGTTTTTGTACATGCACCAGAGATTGCATGGAGCCACCTGCAAGATTTGTGCATAATCCATAAATCTGTCTTTATCTACTTTTCACTTTTGCTATGTTTGTCTGCACATTTGCATATTGGAAATTACTGCATGTCCTTATGTCCTTGATGCAGATGTCAAGACCTGTATGCATACAGATAAATCACATACCAGTCCAGTAAGTTACAAACATTTTTCATCATGCATATATTTTCCATAATAAGTTAATATTCCCCAAAACAGCAATGCTATCAGGTGCCAATTTACCTTAGCAGCTACCTATGACTCAGGTATAACTGAAAGTAAGAGCAGCTATGTGCATACATCTTTTAAGTCCCATTTGTGCCATACATAATTAATGAGGTTCATTAAAATCCAAGGTTTTGAAATCTCATTTGCGCATGTCCACATAAGTTCTCGAAATTTGGTGCAATAACCAATAGCTGTGCATAATGGGAAGATGCTTCCAACAAGTATCCAATACGTAACATTAAATGGGACCATGTGCAATATATGCCCATTATCATCCAATGATCTGAAAACATTACATAAGTGCCACTTTTAAATACTGATTTTGATACACTTACAGATCAGACCATTGATACCTGTGAACTGAATGGGACCTCAGTGAGCAATTTGCAGATCTGTGTATTTCTCCATTGGATTACCGACATTATCAAGATGGCTACTTACAGGAGGCTTTGATGATTCCAGGTGCCCAGTTGGACCAAGGAGGAGACCACCTATATGTTCTACGATGGAGTGAAACATTGCATGAGAGCCATGGAACTTCAGGATGATTGCTATATATGGAATTGGATTGTGAGAGAGCATTGATGGTGTGTGGGAATCTACTGAACTGAAGTTCAGGTTCACTACCATTATAATGACCTGCACTGCACTGGAGAGACATGGAGGAGCTTCATCAGGGAGTTACTGAGCTGTGTCAACAGCCAGTGGATCCCTAATGTCATCATCATCATCTTCTTTCAGCTGTTCCCATTAGGGGATCATCTGTTTCCATTTCTTCCTGTCCTCTGCATCATGCTCTTTCACACCAACTGGCTGCATGTCCTCTCACTACATCCATAAACCTCATCTTACGTCTTCCTCTTTTCCTCTTACCTGGCAGTTCCATCCTTAGCATCCTTTTCTCAATATACCCAGCATCCCTCCTCAGCACAAGTCCAAACCAACGCAATCTCGCCTCTCTTGCTTTGTCTCTAAACTGTCCAACCTGAGCTGACCCTCTAATATACTGATTCCTAATCCTGTCCATCTTAGTCACACCCAGTGCAAATCTTAACATCTTTAACTCTGCCACATCCAGCTCTGACTCCTGCCTTTTCGACAATGCTACCATCTCCAACCCATATAACATAGCTGGTCTCACTACCCTCTTGTAGACCTTTCCTTTCACTCTTATTGGTACCTGTCTGTCACAAATCACTCCTGACACTCTACTCCACCCATTCCACCCTGCCTGTACTCTCTTTTTCACCTCTCTTCCACACTCACCATTACTCTGAACTGCTGATCCCAAGTACTTAAACTCATCCACCTTTACCAACTCTACTCCCTGCATCCTCACCATTCCTCTACCCTCCCTCTCACTTACACACATATATTCTGTTTTAGCCCTGCTGACCTTCATTCCTCTCCTCTCTAAAGCATATCTCCACCTCTCCAGGGTCTCCTCAACCTGGCCCTACTCTCACTACATATCACAATGTCATCTCCAAACATCATAGTCCACGGGGCCTCCTGTCTAATCTCATCTGTCAACTGTCCATCACCACTGCAAATAAGAAAGGGCTCAGAGCTGATCTTTGATGTAATCCCACCTCCACCTTAAATGTATCTGTCACTCCCACCGCAGTCCTCACCAATGTCACACTACCCTTATACATATCATGTACCACTCTTATATACTTCTCTGCCACTCCTGACTTCTTCATACAATACCACAACTCCTCTCTAGACACCCTGTCATATGCTTTCTCTAAGTCCACAAAGACACAATGCAACTCCTTCTGACCTTCTCTGTATTTCTCCAACAACAGTCTCAGAGCAAATATTGCATCTGTAGTGCTCTTTCCTGGCATGAAACCATACTGCTGATCACTAATCATCACCTCCCTTCTTAACCTAGCTTCCACTACTCTTTCCCATAACTTCAAGCTGTGACTGATCAGTTTTATCCCTCTGTAGTTGCTGCAGCTCTGCACATCACCCTTATTCTTAAATATAGGTACCAAAACACTTTTTCTCCACTCCTCAGACATCCTCTGGCTTTCCAAAATTTCATTAAACAATCTGGTTAAAAATTCCACTGCCATTTCTCCTAAGCACCTCCATGCTTCCACTGGTATGTCATCTGGGCCAACAGCCTTTCCATTTTTCATCCTCTTCATAGCTGTCCTTACTTCCTCCTTGCTAATCTGCTTCACTTCCTGATTCACTATCCCCACATCATCCAACCTTCTCTCTGTCTCATTCTCATCATTCATCAGCCCTTCAAAGTACTCTTTCCATCTACTCAACACACTCTCCTCACTTGTGAGTATGTTTCCCTCACTGTCCTTTATCACCCTTACCTGCTGCACATCTTTCCCAGCTCTGTCCCTCTGTCTAGCCAATCGGTACAAGTCCTTTTCTCCCTTTTTTGTGTCCAATCTCTCATACAACTCTCTATATGCCTTATCCTCAGCCTTCACCACCTCTCTCTTTGCCATTCGTCTCATCTCCTTATACTCATGTCTACTTTCTTCATCTCTTTGACAATCCCAATTCTTCTTCTTCACCAGCCTCTTCCTCTGTATAATCTCCTGTACTTCCTCATTCCACCACCATGTCTCCTTGTCCTCCTTCCTCTGTCCAGATGTCACACCAAGCACCTTCCTAGCAGTCTCCTTTACTAGCTCTGCTGTAGTTACCCAGCTATTCAGTAACTCTTCATTGCCTCCCAGTGCCTGTCTTAACTCTTCCCTGAACTCTACCTCACAATCACCCTTTTTTAACTTGCACCATTTAATCCTTGGCACGGCTTTCACACTCCTCCTCCGCTTCTTGATCACCAGCATCATCCTGCAGACCACCATTCTATGCTGCTTAACTACACTTTCCCAAGTCACCACTTTACTGGCCCTCCTACATAGGATATAATCCACCTGTGTGCATCTTCCTCCACTCTTGTACGTCACCCTATGCTCCTCTCTCTTCTTAAAATACGTATTCACCACAGCCATGTCAATCCTTTTCACAAAATCCACAATCATCTGACCTTCTGCATTCCTCTCCTTAACACCATACCTACCCATCACTTCCTCATCCCCTCTGTTCACTTCACCAACATGCCCATTAAAGTCCACTCCAATCACTAGTCTCTCACCCTTGGGTACACTCACCACCACTTCATCCAACTCACTCCAAATTTTTTCTTTATCATCCATCGCACACCCAACTTGTGGAGTATATGCACAAACAACATTCATCATTGCACAATCAATTTCAAGCTTCATAAACATTACTCTATCAGACACTCTCTTCACCTCCAAAACACTCTTGGCATACTGTTCCGTTAGGATAACCCCTACCCCATTTCTTCTGCCATCCACACCATGATAGAACAATTTGAACCCGCCTCCTATACACTTGGCCTTACTTCCCTTCCATCTGGTCTCTTGCACGCACAATATATCAACCTTCCTTCTCTCCATCATATCAGCTAGCTCTCCCTATACCAGTCATACTGCCAACATTCAAAGTTCCTACCCTCAGTACTACACTCCTAACCTTCTTCCTCTCTTCCTGCCTTCGGGCATGCCTTCCCCCTCCTCTTCTTCTTCGGCCAACAATAGCCCAATTTCCACCAGCACCCTGTTGGCTAACAATACTGGTGGCAGTCATTGTTAACCCGGGACATGACCGATCCAGTATGTAATTATGAAAAGTTCTCCGCATCAGTAATTTTTGGCAGAGGTTTTACGCTGGATGCCCTTCCTGATGCAACCCTTCCCATTTATCCGGGCTTGGGACCGGCACAAAGAAATGCACTGGCTTGTGTCATAATATGACAGTTTACTCATCTTCTTGCCCTTTTGTGTGGTTCTTATCTAGTAAGTGTCCTAATACTACATTTACCTGAGAATTCCTACTGAATTTAAAGATGCAGCTCTGTCTTAAATACATCCACTACATGCCTTTTATGACCATTAAGTAGCTGTTCTGACAATTAGCTTATCTGGATAGTTAAGAGGAAGTGGTGACTGTTCTCCATATCAGTATGATTTCTATTCCTCTGGGTTTAATTTATTTACTAATGTTAATAATGTCCATAATATTGAACATTGTAGATGTACATCTGTTTTCCAGCATAGAACAACGTCATTTCACAAATCCAATACAGTCACGTATCACTGATACCTATAGTGCCTAGGCCAATGATGACTATGCATCCTGCAGTTATGGGTAATACTATGACAGTATCACCTTGTTTACTTGTGTTTGTGCCCATAGTAACTCATAAAAAACTTCTTTACCCTATTCCTCTTAACAAAGTGAACATTTTTATTACAGTTCCATTTGTTTAAACCAAAATAAATGTCTTCTCAACAGCCTGCACATATCTTTTCATTTGTAATATGTACTGATAGTTGTTATTTGTGTAGATCACGATGGCCTAAAGCAGTTATGTATTGGATATTTCCATGGTCATCTGTTATCCGCAGGAATATGGATACAGACATGTGGTAACTGTTTGTTAATAAGAAATGTGCTAGCTGGTATCTTAGCCTGTAAAGAAACGGGCCAGCAGGCATATATGGTGGCATGCTGTGGGTTCAACACCACATAGGGGAAACATATTATAGTCTCATTGTTATGTCTTTCACACATTGTCAAAAAATCTGTTCTACATACCTGCTTATTGATATTAACAGTTATTTTGTACATGCTTATGAATAGCTCAGTTATTCACTGAATTTAAGTGAATATGTTCATAAGCTGTAATGTTCTGTCAACAGTACCTCTTTAAGTACAATGTTATGTCTAAAGCTTTGAACAGATAGTTACATTTCTGCCAAAAAGTTATGTGGAATGTGCTATGATGTAAAAAATTGCTTTCAAGTATAATTTTATCATTCATTATTAAATTAATTTCAAAAAACACATCCTTATTTTTGGAGGAAGTCAGACAGTCAAATATGCAGTTAAAATGCAGAACAGGGAGATACAGTGATGTAAGCATTTGATTTGTGATGCACACTTTACCAAGGAATATCTTTACATGTAGTCTTCCCACATACATTTATATCTCTCTGATGTACAGCACCTTGTAATTGTCTATTAACAGAAGCTATGTGATACATGACACTGTCCCACTGTCATTTGCTGTTACTGGTTGTAACTAGTATGCTGTCATGAATTCATTCTTGCAAATATTTACCTAAATGCCCAGCACATTGTCCTTTTTGTAAATCCTAAGCAGTGATCCATATTACTAAACCATTCTGGCACCCCACATCTTTTCACTGCATTCACAACAGACCCTCCCAGGCAAGATGAATTAGCTAAACAGGTAGGTGTCAGGGTTATGGTATGGATGTCAGCTAAAGTTATAGGTTTGAATCTCAGATCCTCCCTCTATATGTAGTTCTCTTCAAAGATATAAAGCACTGTGTATATAACGTATCAAAATATGTATGTTGATTCTGTGATAGTCTTCAAAACAAGTTTTTATAACCTGATCTGAGCAATGTATATCACTGTTATTGAGGAATACATAATTTATTGTTGCTCTTTTCTTTTTGCAGGTGATGAGGACAGGACTTGTAATCATGCCCTGTGCATTGAGCAGATGCACAGGCTAGAGGAACAGCAGAGGGAGAAAAATATGTTGGTTACATTGCCTGTTAAATAAAATGGATCTGATTCTTGTTACAGGCTTGCATTTCTTACATTACCATGTATATTGCTTATAATGCAGGAATACCTCTCATGCATCAGAAAGATAAGTGCAATAATCACACTATACCTGTGCTTACAAGTCTGATTTAAATGCAAATATGTTTAAATATCATTTAGTAGTAAGCCATGTTCTCTGAAGATAGCTTTGGAAATGTAGACCAGAACAAAACTGACAGTCTGACTTGTATAACTGTCACACAGCTTGTTCAGTGGATGCTTTTCATAAAAGTTTATAGTGCTTTGCCTGTTGTTTATAATGTATGTGATGGGGCACTTGTATGTGTGGATGTGGTTCCCAGTGACCTATCCAATGTGTTCACATAATGAATGAGTGTCTGCTGTGCCAGTGTTCACACTGTTGTTGGCAGACTGTATAGCAT
Organism: Protopterus annectens; assembly: GCF_019279795.1. Lineage (NCBI taxonomy): Eukaryota > Metazoa > Chordata > Ceratodontiformes > Protopteridae > Protopterus > Protopterus annectens. Next base: position 519,295,149 of record NC_056729.1, read on the forward strand.
GTCTTTCATTTCAACACTGGTATTGTGTCTGGCTTCAACAGTTCAGCAAACTGCACAAATATAACTATCAAGAACCAGGCACCTGTGTCCAAGTAAGCACAAAGTCCAAACAACAAGAAATAGAAAACAAACTCAGGTAAGGCTTCAGGTTCCAGTATAAAAATCCATGTTTAATAAAAATGCAAAAGAACACAAGCACTTTCACAAAATGCTTCCTCAGGTGCTAATAAAAACAGATTGTTTGTTTCCTTTATATACAACCTAGGTATTGTCACATGATTATAAAACATTGTCACACGATTCCAAAAAGTCACCTGCTTCTGTTGTCACATGGTATCTCACAGAAATATTACTCAAAATTGTAAACAATTACAAAGTTCAACGATCAATATATCTATGTATGAACCTTATGTATATATAAAAATTGAATTATATAAAATTCATACATAAAAATATATAAAACATGTAACATGCAAAAAGACTATTGGATCAATAAACGCTTAACTAACATAGTAAAAAATCATATATTTGTATAGATCTTATGTTCATCTAAATAAAGGTCTAGACTTCAATTTCGGTCTAAGTGGTATATGTTCATTTAATCCATGTCCTGCATCCCCTCTAAGCCTAACTATCCATCTAGACTCTAGTTCTTCAGTCAGGTTACGAATATCTCCACCTCTTATGTTCTCAGATGTCCTACCTATGGCCAGAAACTTGAATGTATGTGTAGGACTGGTGTTAATAACACGTTTAGCGAGGGCATTTATTTTGTTCCCTTGGTTTATGTGGTATATGTGTTCATGTATCCTTTCTTTCAAAGTTCTATCATTTTTTCGCCCATAACATTTCCTACATTTCAGACAATAGGCTAAATAGACAATCCCCAGGATTCATGAAGCTCAGCGCAAGGACGGCATTAGCCTTGTGCAGACCATGCGGCATAGAGATGGCACAGCAGCACCACATGCATATTAATGAAGGCATGCTGCCATAACGGCCATGTGCATAGGAAACGTGTACGAGTGCAGGGGGCATGTCCAAGTGCTGCACGGAGGCATGAACATGTCAGCTGCATATGTGCAACCTAAAATGCTGACTAGTACAGCCTGCCTCTAATAGTAATCACTCCTATCAGTGTCCATGGATACTGAAATGTATGCAAAGCATACAAGACATCATTGTGAACACCACAATAAGAAGTAAACACAAAGGCACGTAGCTGAATATGGAGTCCCTGTTCCTCGAACAAATGATATTTAAAACACCGTGCCTGTATTCCATTGTAGTGTCGCTAGTTATACCAAGTGGAAGTGAAACTCATCGTGTTAGCCCGCCGCCAATTGCCAAGACTAGCCCAATGGTTTGGGTTACCACCTGTCCTACATTGTGAGGGACAGTCCCCCTCTAGGCAGGTGTGTCCATACCAAAACCATAATAAATGTGAAACGTCTTGCGATAGTAGGACATAATTATGTCCCATATGTTATCTAATAGTCTATACCTATATGTTACAAGAAACAGAATAAGCAAGTAAATGAAACAGAATAAGCAACTACACCACTACAGCATTAAAAGCTTATATGCAGGCATAAAACTAAAGTACTATCTTTTGTAATGACAGTGGGTATGTGTTGGCCTGTAAACTCAGATGTGTGTCCCGAAAATGTCCCATCCAGGTCATATGAAAAGGTGGAAACCCTACCAATGGTCAGAGCATTTGCCCAATATCTGCCCATTCGCGGTCCAAGTCGTCCTTGTCAGGACGGCCCATAGATGAACAGGTATTACCCAGGTCTACCTACAATGTCATGAAAGATAGGTATTTGCGTGTACTTATGTGCATGAAGTACAGCATGTGGATGATCTGAAATGCTAGTGTAGACTTCACAACCATATTGGTCACAGAGATATGTAGTGTACGCAATGTGTTCTGTTGACT